>NW_026129236.1:16253-32260 GCF_022985175.1 Labeo rohita
CAGTTTAGCAGGGAAACACAAAATCAACCATTTAATTTTTTTAAGGGATTTTATTAATATAACAAATACATTAACATTTTAACAAACATTTTATAACATATTCAAATACTCTGTAATATCAACACTTTTTTAAAGCAACAAAAGTAAAATACATATAATGTTTAACATTTAAAGAAGAAAAAACTCTCTCATGCCCTCCCACCCACCAACACAGACACAAGCACATACACTTTAAATAGGGCTGCACGATTTGGGAAAATTTTCATATTGAGATTATAGAGGTCAATATTGCGATTGCGATTATAATAAATGGTATTGTGAGTCAACTTGATGGGTTTTTAAAGAAAATGCACACACAGATTACTGATAATGCGGAAATGTGTATTTGTATCACTAGCAATGGTTTCAAAATAAATTATTTTAACAAATGAAATAGCATTTGCATTAATGTAAATGTATTTTCTCAAAAGTATAGCTAAATTAAATAAAATAAAAACATACACATTTTCACAAAAATAAGATATTTTAAAGATTTTGCCCAAACAAACGGACATTTATGAAGAATGTAACATATACTCTGTATAAACTCTTTTGAAAAGGAAAATGGATATGTTTTTGGTTGATCGGATCACAAGTGGACAATGGAGACACAGTCGTTTACACCTGGCATTTTAATCCATCTCTTCTGTCCACTTTCGACCACTTCTGATCACATTCCTGCATTTACATACATTGCAAACTCAACTGACTGGCGTCTCTCCTGTATGATTTCATGTGATTCTCTTCAGACATTAGAACTGTACATGAATTATGAGCTTCTAGAACGTTTGACCTCCTAACTGAAGATCTTTTTTACAAATATAAATAAAAACAGTATAAATAAAAATAGTCTAAACAAAAAATAGCTGTATTAAGTGCAACCAATAGTGCAGTCATAATCAAAGTAGGCTAGGCTACTCTCTCTGTTCAAAGTGCAAATAGAGACCAATTTTTTTTAAGCCTGATACAGAGGTATACACAACTACACAACCTATTATAGGATACATACAAATAACAACATCTATATGTTGTGTAGCCTAATTTGCGCGCACTGTGGAAACGCTCTCTAAAAGCGCGTATTAAAATTGCGTTTGAAGGCGCGTGCGCGTTTTACTTTCGGTTTCGTTTTAAGGATCGTGCTAATTCTCAGCGGCGCTGCGCGTGCTTTCTACAATACCAGACATTCATTTAACAAACGAATTTGAAAGTGAGGGGGACACAAACGGATTTTGAAAAGTGATTGTGGTCAAAAGTGGACAAGCTGAAAACGTTTTACACCCCTATTTACACCTGTACTTAGCATTGTCCACTTGTGATCAGATCGACGCATCAGAAAACGCATGTTAATACCAAGTGAAACAGGGCCTCTAATTTCTGCACAGTACCTCTCTCTGGTCAATGTCAGTGATCTCAAATCCAAAATATCGCCATATTTTATTTATTTATTTATTTGGCTACCAGATCAGTGTCGATCTTCTCGGCATCCATCCACGCTGCGCACACAAGTGAACACGCACGCACACGCGCACGCCACACGTGCACTGTCTATACTCTCAGATTGTTTTGTTTTAATCTTTTTTGTTTGTTTGTTTGTTTGTGTTGTTAGCGGTACGGAAAATCAGCAAACTGTCTCAGAAAGTAGGTGTTCTCAAGTCCACACTTAAATATAATCGCAACATTCTGCCGTCATATAATCGCACAGGCTGACATCGCGATTGCGATACGATTAATCGTGCAGCACTAACTTTAAACGATGCCCTCTGCAAGTCTTCTCTTGCGCCCACCTTCTCGATCGACTACCAGCTGAAGCCACCTTTTTATGGTCCCCTTGACCTCCATTTCTGCAGCATTACGGTGATGGGGTTTTTCCGAACCCCATTGTAAGATCTCTATGAAATTTACAATCCCAAGGAACCATTTCTCAATTCTTTGGTTATCATTGCTTTCAAAATGCATTCAATGACTAGGTCTTTTATATGACTACATCAGATTAATTTTTTTTTTCTGTCACTCAGATGCAGTCACCTCCAAAACTCTATGTAAATCCAGACCCATTTGCATATTTACATACTTTTTTAAAAAAACTGTTAAATTCAAAGACCATAATACAAAACTAAATAAAACAGATGACGATGAAATTAAAACACCTGTCTAGCCAGGGCTTAAAATAACACTTGTCAAGTGGCAAAAACGCAAGAATCTGTGTTGGCTAATTCATACAATGTCTGAGAGAATGAGATGTGAGAGAATTATCAAAACGCAAAGCCTGTACTGTAATTATATAAATATTAGTGCTGGGCAATGATTTATCAGGATTAAATAAAAGTTTTTATAAATATTAAGTATATATAAATACACACACATGCGTTGTTTCAAAAAATATTTACATGTATATTTATATTCATATAATTTATATTAAATACAAATATATTTAATATCTAAACATAACATATTTTTCTTAAATATATGCATGCATGTGTGTGTATTTATATATACATAAATATACACAGTACACACATATATTATGTAAACAAAAACTTTTCTTTTGGATGTGCCCAGCACTAATAATAATAATAATAATAATAATAATTATTATTATTATTATTATTATTATTATCGGCAATTAAATGTTCTTTATTATTCATTTAATTTTATAATTAATTAAGAATTGTATTACTTTAACTTATATATTATTTTACATTAATATTAATAATTACTATAGTATTCAAATTGATTAATATATTATTAATATGAAATATTATTTTAATATCAGATATTCAAATATTATTTAAGATCAGTATTATTATTATTATTATTATTACAACTATTACAAAGCCTATATTTAGGGCAGTAATGACAATTCTTTACATATTTGTTACATTTTATAATTAATAATGATATTATTTTATATCTTATTTTAAATTATTATATACAATTATTATAATATTCAAAATGATTAAATAATAATAATTATAGAAAAACAAATAAATTATAATAAGAAGACTTGCAATTAGATTTCCTCAATTCGTTCAGCCTGTTTTTCATGAAATAATGCACATATTGTATCATGGCCAGTAAATTTTCTCAAGTCTCTGGGCATTGGCAGGTGTGGAAAAATATTACTTTGAAGCCATGTGTGTAAATGTTCAGCAGTAATGAACAGTTTTGTTATATATATATATATATATATATATATATATTTAGATTTGGAATATATTTCAGTATGGTATTACTTTAGAAATGTAGCAAATGCCTGTCTTATTCAATTTTGTATTATGTCAGCTTTGAACTTATCAGTTTTGAAAAGAGCAAGTAAACTGTAATATCGCCTGTATGATGTTTGATGGTTTTTGCATCTGAGAAAGGAAAGAATTCATGTAATTTGAAAGAACTAAAAACTGAATGCACATTGTCCCAAAGCAATGGAAACTGATCCTCAGTTTAGCCAAGCTGCTGTTGTGTATTAGATACACATAATACACATTTGTATTAGAGATTGTAAAGAACTGTATTTACTCATATCATCTGATACAGAAACAGCTAACTCTGTATGTAAACAGACATACTGTCTCCTCACCAATCACAACCTCTCTGAGTTGAAGAGTGGCCACTGTCTTTCCATTGATTCTGCTCCAATTAAGGTTCTTCAACAGGGAGTTGACAATCACCCTCTTCAATATGCGCCAGGTGCATTCACGCACGTCCGCCCCACCAATAAGCCCCAACCAGTTTATCTGACAAAAAAAGGTCAATAAAACATTTTTTATGTTCACTGTTTAAACTTGTAAAATGCTCATGTCAATCAACTATCGTGGGAGCGGCCTCTGTGGGTAAGATGCCACAATCTGAGAACGGCTCGATTTGAAAAAGGGAATATTATTTTTACAGATTAATTAAAAAGCACTGCAGGGATTTTTATCATTAGGGTAGATGTGTACATACACTGCCAACACACATTAATGTTCAAACAACATGAAAAAGTGAACTTAGCATCCGATGACCCCTTTAACATAAAAAATCTATTTTATAATCATATCCTTTTACATGTTATTATTTATTATAATTTTGTACGTCAAATTCAGATCCTGAAACAAGAATGTCGACTGCCGTACCCATGCCTTCTTTTGTCATCCAGCTGCAACCATCAGTACAAACAACAGCAGCTGGGACTGTGACAAATGATCCTGCGCCTGTTCACGTACAACAAGTAGCAGGACTTTCACCTCTTTATGGACTTCAGGGATTTCTAAAAGGCCAACCAAAGGCCCTTGGGGTGAGAAATTTCCCACATAACTTTAATTTATTTATTTTTATTTGTGCATGTTAGAGGTAAGAAAAGTACATTAATAAATTCTAAAGAGGAAGAAGCACACTCACTAAGAAAGCATATGCAATTTTTAAAAAGTGATGACTTTCCTGCTTGGCATTGTGTCTACAGTTTATGCAGAATCCATAGTGGTATTCCTTACTGGGGATCTCTTATCATAAGAAATCATTCATTTTAGTGTTTTTTCTTTTATATTGCAAGCTACAGAAGGTAGTCAACCAAAAATGCCTTTTACCACCAAGTGTATCGCCGCCACAAGGACATGACAGTAAATACAACAGTTTGAGAAATCAACACCGGGCAGCACAAAAAGACGGTTGTCCGCATTGCTCAGTAATGCAAGAACTAATCAAAACAAAGTGTTTGTGTATTTGTATTATTTTATTCATTTGTTTATTACCAATACTACTACTACTACTATTATTGTTATTATTATTTATGGTTAAAGTTTTGAGTGTTTTTAGCTAATCAGGTGATTCAAGGGCATTAACTATCATATCACTCTGACTGACTCACTTTACTTGTGCACTGACTGGGAGCTGATTGAGACACAACCAGAGATTTAGTTTTGGTTTATTTTTCTTTCAAACAGAAGCACTTCTGGTGAAGCAGCTGAGATCCACATGACACTATTATAAAGATGGAGTTTATTAAAGAGGAGATTGAAGACATGAGGATTGAAGAAGCATTCAGAGTCAAACATGAAGATACTGAGGAACAAATAGGTTGGTTTTCATTCTTAAAGCTGAATTATTTTGTCCTGTACATTTTCTCAATTCATTTGCCTTTGCCAGGTGTTTTTGTACTCTTGTCTGTGCTCTTGCATCTTTCTCTCCTTTGTTTTTTGAAAGGATTTCAGCTTCATTTAATGCTTTGTTTATTTTTATAATTTTAATAAAATAACAATGTTAGTATGAAATCTACACACATTTAAGAAAAGTCAAGGAATTATAGTTATGTGGGTTTTATTTCTACAAAGTTATTACATTGCAAAATTTAAAAACGGTCAAATTGACTGTCTTGGTAGTTGCAGTGTTAATTCTTCAATGTAAATGCCTGTTGCTAAGATTGAGTAACATCTTTGCATGTGAAATATGTACATGTGGAACTCTTTTGAAAATATTTCTTACACTTTTACGGCTGCCAAGATGAACTAATCCTGAAAAGTTGTCTGAATGTGGTCCATCTCACTTTATATGCAAAACAAACTGACCTGACTAGTGCTGCCCCACTAATAGTCAGCTGAACATACCTCAACGAGAAGAGGCTTAGTCACTAAACATTTTATTAGTCGGTTAATTGCAGAAAAAAATGGTCTGTGTCCATGAAGGACAGATCGGTCCTTGAGGTAATTACAGTATTTCAGGGCAGGAAATCCAAACGTCCAAAATCATTAATCAACCTGTTGGAAACTCAGAAGTGAAGACCAGGAGACTCTTAGGCTCTTCAGCAGAGTTCTTTATTGAGAATGTGCTGTGTGGTGCTGCAGTCATCAAAAGTCTAACTAAGGCAGTGATACATGGTATTTTATAGGCATTCAGTGGGCAGTCCTTAAAAGTGTGTACCTTACACAGCCTCAGAAGTGACTATTTCTAAAGACAATACAAGAATTCAACCCCGACAGTGAGTTTCAGCAAACTTACTCCCCAAAGATAACAGTACCCAAATGATATAAGCTGCACCTGACCATGAGAACTAAAGACCTGTAAAAAACAGCAAACCAGCAGAACCACCACACTCAAAACTATTGAATCTAATCAATAAACAGATGCCATTATGTTTACATGATCTCCCAATACAATCTAGATCACTTTAGTTTTTTATATGATGTTACATCAGGATGTAGGATCTGCAGATATTAAGCAAATTCTTACATTTGTAATCCCACAACCTCAAATATGGTTTATCTGTAATAAAGGTGCATTTCTGTACTGTGGAGATGGTGAGTCAGCATTTTCAACTTCATCTTTGCTGTTTTTTGACAAACACCAAGGTTGAGTGGTAATTTAATTGCCGTCTGAATCCACATCTCTGAGTTTACAAGAAATCTATTCAAAATTCACTGTTTAAATCCTTTTAGACCACTGCCAAACACTGTATGGGAACTGTTGCGCTTGGCTGTAATTTGCAGGTGTAATTATTGTGAAATGCCGAAAAGAACAATATTTCATAACTGCTTCACCACAGCAAGTGGGAACTGTTAAGAACTAAAAGAAGAAAGATAAGCACAAGTTTTTGTTTTGACCCCTAGTGTGGTTGTTCTTACACACAAGGAAGAGAACAGAGTACTTCAGTAGTAATGTGTAAGTAGGCTGTCAAGGCTATTTTATTCACTTTAAACATCGGATTAAGTGTTTTTTTTCTCTTTAATATACAGATGATGCTGGATTATTAATTAATTAATTAGACATGACAAAAAATGATGATATCCGATGCATTTTTCTTTGAGCGATTATAAGGTTACCTAAATGTTTAATACTGTGGCGTAGCTTGTTAACATTAGATAGTAAGTCACTCACTGCAAATAACATGAAGATAAGCCTGTGTGTAAACTGATATTAGGCTTCCTATTTTTAATTCCTATTAATACACAATGTTAATTCACAATATATTATTATTATATATATTATTATATTTGGCTAAGTTTTCCTCCTCAAGTGTTGTGTTCCCTTAAAAAAAAAAATTGTAAATATCATGCTGTTCCATGGCTTATCAGATCATGAATAAAGTCCTGTAAACCTCAACAATGTTCCAATCAGGTGACTTGGGCAAAAAGCAGATAAATTTGGGAAATTTAACAAATACTATTGTAAGTTATTACTGAGGTAAAACGAAGAGCCCATTAAATGCAATACAATACATGGGTAAAGATGGTCGGTTCTTTTAACATAAAACTTGTGGCCACAAGAACCAGATGTCGTTCCCTCATCATAAGAATTTGTGGCCATGAGAAAAGGATGTTGTTACCTCGACAAAACAATCTCATGGTCACCACAAAAATGATCTCATGGTCACGACATGTTATCACATTTCCAAGTCGATGAGTTTGAAAAAGTTGATTTATATCTACTTTCAATCAGTTTCAAAAAACATAAAAAAATTAATTAAAAGAAAACAAACTGACAAAAAGACTGATATCAATATTAGTTAGACCAATATTAGACCGGAAACACCACAATTGTGATTTATTTTTATTTTACTTTTATTTTTTTGTTTAATTTGTAAAAAAAAAGAAAATTGTAAAATATAAAAGTTTTTTTGTTCAATAAATATTCTGTCATTAAAATATGTTCATTTAAAAAAAAATTCAACTTTTAAAGTTGTCACAACTTGCAGTTTCTGAATTTGTTAAATTACCTTAACATTTTAAGATACATTTTTACACTTTCCTTTGTTTTTATTCAAGCACACATGACAAGTGTAAGAGGATTGCATCTGCTTTGCTTTGTGTAGAAACTGCAATTGACAGTCTCACATTTGTGTAGACATTTATTCTGTCGACAACACATTCAACAGTTTCAACAATCACATGTACATGTTCTATAATGAAGGTGAACATCAAACTTGATTTTATCACACATGTAACAGTGGCACGAACACAGATCATACAATATCCTTCTAAACATGTCAATATTAATCCATGAAATGCTTATACAATTAATACAATATATGTTTCTCATGGAGCACTCACTCACCACAGCCATTCACTCTCTCAGCTCATCTAAATGACCCTACTGGAACAAGTTCATTATATGTCAAGATCTGGGCGAAGACCTGTTACACGAGCACTGAGCATGTCCATCTCTGACTCAGCACCAGCCAAAGCACGAAAGCATATTTGTATTTATCAGTTAATCACATGACACACTGAACGCTCTAGTCACACCGGTGTGATTGTTCATGTTAAAGAGCTACTTTACGTTCAAAACTCTGATCACATGTAAACGGCTTCTCTCCAGTGTGAATCTTGTGAACGTGATTTCTAAGGTTTCTTTTATCAGTGAAACTCTTTCCACATTGTTGGCAGGTGAAAGGTTTATTTCCTGTATGAATTCTTATGTGGACATTAAGGTTATGTTTATGTTTAAAACTCCTTGGACACTGAGAACATATGAAAGGTTTCTCTACACTGTGAATTTTCATGTGGTTTTTAAGGTTTGCTTTTCGAATGAAGCCGTTTCCACACAGATTGCAGGTGTAAGGCTTTTCTCCAGAATGAATTCTCATGTGTTCATCGAGATGCTGTTTGTGTGTAAAACTTCTTTCACATTGAGAGCATGTGTAAGGTTTCTCTCCAGTATGAATTCTGGTGTGTTTTTTAAGGCTTGCTTTTTGAATGAAACTCTTTCCACACTGTTGGCAGGTGAAAGGGTTTTCTCCAGTGTGAATTCTCATGTGAATATTAAGGTTTCCTTTTTCAGTAAATCTCTTTCCACACTGTTGGCAGACAAAGGGTCTGTTTCCAATGTGAACTCTCATATGGTATTTTAAGTTTCCTTTTAGAATGAAACTCTTTCCACACTGTTGACAGTTGTACGGCTTTTCTCCAGTGTGAACTCTCATGTGGACTTCAAGGTATCCCTTTCTATTGAAACTTTTTCCACACTGTTGGCAGGTGAAATAACTTTTATTTGCTGTCTTTTGAGCGCTTTTTTGTGAAGTCTTTTCAGTATGTGAGCAACTAAATGATTTTTCTCCAGTCATGAAATCATATTTTTTATGTTGAACATTATCTTCTTTCTCACTGAGTTCTTGATTCTCCTCTTTCGATGTCATCAGGTCTAATGCAAAAAGAACAAATGCAAATTAACCCAATTTTAATGGTTTAAAAAACAAACATCAAAACCAACATGTTAAATGTAATCTCAAAACCTCTTCCAATTATTTGAAGTGATGATGATAAAAAAGATCAATTGTATAATCTTAGTTGCATATGTTTTAATGCTAAAGTGTAATGAGTCATATGATCTCAACATGTCTGTCCACATGAGTCGACCCGCTCCATGTCAAATAAAACCAGAGATTCTTCAAAAATATCATTCCTTCCTGTAGTGTTGGACATTTTATTAAGGATCAAATGATGAGTGAGTTTATCTTTGAGAATGAAAACTAACCTGTTTGTTCCTCAGTTTCTTCATATTTGACTCTGAATGTTTCTTCAATCTTCATGTCTTCACTCTCCTCTTTAATAAACACCATCTTTGTTTGTTCCTCAGTATCTTCAGGTTTGATGCTAAATCTTTCTTCAGTCTTCATATCTTCACTCTCCTCTTTAATAAATGGCATCTTTATATTAGTGTCACGTGGATCTGTAAAAGATCAATAACACAGATCTTCAGTCTTATAGCAAGTTCTCAATTCACTACAAAGCATTTGTGATATTTCCAGTTAAGAATTAAGTTAAGTATCTTTATATAAGCATTTTTTTCCATAAGAAAGAAATACAGTTCAAGCTGTACATGTTCAGATTCATCAACCAGCAAAAAATATAACAGCATACTGAGGTTTTACTACTCATCTATCATTGTTAGGAGCGAATGATGTTCAGTTTCTAAATATAAAAGCAGTTTATTAGAAACACTTAAACTGTAAAAGTATATCCTTCACAGGGTACTAAAAAGTACAGTATTAGGAAAGTTATAGTTTTGAGACAAAATACCTACAATGTCCAGTTACACCGGTAGGAAACTCAGAAGTGAAGATCAGGAGACTGAGTGAATCTTCAGCAGATTCTTGATTGAGATGTACTGTGTGGTGCTGCAGTGATCAAGACTGACTAAAGCAGTGAATCACTGTAGTTTTATACTGATTTCAGGAGGCCGTCATCAGAAGATTACGTATGCAAAGGATGTAAGCAGTTACATGAATTTGCCCAGACTCTAATCAGCATAACTATAACACTCATTATCACAGAGATCAGGGAAAGTCACACCTACAGGCATTACATTCACACTTAACCCAAGTACTGATTAACATGAACAATGACGATCAATTAAAGTAATGGGACAGAAGCAGCAAGAGGCAATAAAGACAAAAGGTGACAGACTCACTTAACCATGATTTTAGATTTGTATTCACACACACTTAAAAAAAAAGAGGTGCCATTAACTTTCTAATGCCGAGTTCACACTGCACGATTCTCAAAGTCAACGATCACCATTGTTTTCACACTGCACGACTATCTAGCATTCAGTTGTTGCTGTGTTCACATAACACATTGGATCGGTGACAGGAGGTTACCTTCTGCATGACTTTACAATAGAAAGAATCGCAGACAGCTCTGGTCTGCAAACTATGTTTCATTTAACTCCTCCCCAAACTTCCCGCAGCAGAAGTATTTTTCAGTCAGAAGTCATTTCACACAGCAGGATATATAATTATATTCATGCGGTCACCCCCATTAACGTTAATCCAAGAACAACAAATTCTTCAACGCTACACAGCAAACAAACCGAGATGAGTATCGTCAGTGTGTCATATTTGCAGCTGAGAAACATTTCATGTGGGATACAGCATCAAGAAACTGCAATGCAGTTAAACTGACCAACACCATCAACAAAACAAGTATTTTCCTCATCTGTAATTTGGAATGTACTGCTGTTTAAAAAAACTCACAACTCATTTTTGTTTTGTTTTGTTGTAGGTCCCCAAAATAAAAGCTTCTGTGAACCATTCACCCTAAAATCATTAGTGTAGTTTCTTAAGAAATACAAAATATTACAGTAACGTTAAGGTAAAAATGTTTTGGTCTTTAAAATAAAAGGTTCTTCACTGACATCAGTGGTTCCATGGAACCTTTCTTTTGTTCTTTATCATAAACCTTTGCTCTTTAGACTTTTAAAATGTACAAGTACATATTTAAATTATTGTTTCCTATAATGTTCGGGGAACCAAGTATTGTTCTACAATAACAGTATTGGTATAACCCACTTTCAGAACCTTTATTTGTATGTTGCATTGTATCTTGAAGGAACACTTAAGTCAAACTAAAGTTCATCATTTACTCGCCCTCACATTCTTACAAAAAAAAAAAAAAAAAAAATAAATAAAAAAATTCCATTAAACACAAAGGAATAGATTTGAAAGAATATTTTAATCCAAAACATTTAAGGCACCACTGACTTTAATAGCTTTTCTACATGATTCAATGGTGCCCCAAAGTCGCTTGTTTATAGACATCTTTCAATTTTTTGGAATGGTCCTCTATAAATTGTTGGAAATTTACTTTAGTGCAAGCATTTATTATATATTTTGTTTTTCAGGTACTAAAAATTCAGGGGACAATTGTTAAAATGCACACCTCAGCAAATGTCTATGCATGGGAAAGTACACACAAAATTCAAAAGTGTTTTACAGTACACATCTGGACGGGTTTCTGTTACTTTGTGATAGAAATTAATACATCAGCTTTAGCTAGGAAGGACATACAACAATGGAGCTTACCTCCAAACCACAGGGTGTGCGAATTGAAATCAACAAACTCTGTCCGAAGTGTCACAAACCCCCAAAAATATCAATTAAATCACAAATGTGTTACATGCAAAACTCTTCAAAACACAAAAAACTACATTACTGAGTTTCACAGAGTGACTGAAGTGTTAAAAAATAATGAAATTGTAACTCTAACAATCTCCAATTCAACACTAACAAAATCCATCAAAAACAATCTTGACCTGTCAATAGCTGATGGACATCGAAGAGCTACTGCTGCCAAGTGAGTCACTTCACTTTACATACACAAACACACTTCACGTTGTCAAAATAAGTGTAGCTACTCCCAATAGCAAAGAAGAGTTTCTGAGCATCTGCCCATCAGTGACACGAGAGGGTGCTTGTTTAACAGCGATGAGGAATGAGCATCAAGCTTCCAGTCCTCTGAAACAACCAAGAAGAGGAGAACCAGAAATCAGACAAGACCAGCAAAGCAGGCTAGGATCAAGACACGGATGACTAGATTAGATACAAGATTTAACTAGACTAAGGAAACTAGGAAATACTGGGAGAGGCTCCATAATGCAGCTAACTCAAGGAGAGAATTAAAAAGTGTGCACGGGATACAAGTTTGCATTTGTATCATGATTCATTGTTTCTAACATATTTGCATTGGTAAAAAAACAATTTATTTAGATATAATTATTAATGGATGGACTATACTTTTATTATTTATATAATGTAACCAATAATTTGTGAAAAATATTTTATATGTATATTGATTTCTTCTCTCTAAACTGTTTCTCAAGCACGTTCTCACATCACCGCTGCTGCTACATGAGTATATGGTTTATTGCTCCATCCTGCTCCATTGCCCAGTGCACACTGGTGAAACCCATGAGATTTGAAGGAGGAAAGAGACAAGAGTCCCGTTAGAAAGCCTGAATTCAAAACTCCCTATGCTCCACACACAGTAGCAATCCTATACAAAGAAAGAAAAGGAGAAAAAAGGATGTATACCATTTCTGAAGAGACTGGAACAAAAGTAAACACATGATCCCTATAGCATTCCTTTGGAAAAACCTCATTCAGCATTGAAGGTGACAGTCAATATACCCCACATTCAGTTGCAGTTTCCACTCAGCATTTTCACTTGTCTCGGCATCACACATTTGCATAAATTTTCACACAAGTGTACTGGGAAAAAACAGTTTTTATTACACTGAACAGTTGAATGTCGAATGAATGTGCAAATGACTGTTGAAATTGCTCCTTTTCCTAAACCTTGTCACACTGAGGAAAACAGCAATTTCTTCCCAGAATGAGTTTTGAAATGACATTTCATGCTGCTTTGACACGCGAAACTCTTCTCACACTGAAGACACTTGTACGGTTTCTCTCCAGTGTGAATCCTCATGTGAACCTTGAGGTTTCCTTTAACTGTGAAACTCTTTCCACACTGTTCACAGGTGAAAGGTTTCTCTCCAGTGTGAACTCTCAAGTGAATCTTGAGGTGTCGTCCTTCTGAAAGACTCTTTCCACAGTAATGGCACATGAAAGGCTTTTCTCCGATGTGAATTTTAACATGATTCTTAAGGTGATTTGTGTCTGTGAAACTCCTTTCACACTGTTGACATCTAAAACTGTTCTCTCTTAAGTGAATCTTCATATGAGTATTAAGGTTTTCTGTATATCTATAACTCTTTCCACACTGACTACATATGTAGGGCTTCTCTCCAGTGTGACTTCTAATGTGAGTCTGTAGGTTTCCTTTACGTGTGAAAATCTTTCCACATTGAGGACAGGTGAAAGGACTCTCTCCAGTGTGAATTCTCATGTGGACATTAAGGCTTTTTTCCTCTAGGAAAAACACTTTCCACACTGAGGGCATATTAATGGCTTCTTTTTAGTGTGAATTTTCATGTGAGTCTTAAAATATCTGTTTAATGCAAAACTTTTTCCACACAGTTTGCAGGTGTAAGGTTTTTCTCCAGTGTGAATTCTCATGTGGACATTAAGGAGTGGTTTCCGTGTACCACTCTTTCCACACTGTTAGATCAGGTCCCCACGCCAGACAATTAGGATCCAGCCCCGGACACCAGATCCCGTCAGAAATATATCAGTCTTTTGGTAACAGAACAACTAGTCAGCAAGCTGTAGTTACCCCAACCCCACTAACAAGCAGGTTTCTGTCAGTTATGAAGTTGACCGATGAAAGCCAGAAAAGAGCAGAAGCAGGAGACGAAGTGATGATGGTAAAAAAGGTATAACAGAATTTATTGAACAGTTTTAGTTGCTTATGTCTTAATGTTCAAACTTTGTCTGGGGAGTACAGCTGAAAGAACAATGATGTATCAAACGGATTGAACATCCCATAAACCTTGAATTTCCATAAACATCCCCGTTATCTATTTCTTAGACCAAACAATTCATGAAACCCCACAATCATGGAACTGAACAATAATGAAAATACATAAGCAAGGAAAATAATAAGAAATATAAAATATAAAAACATATAAATGAATAATATATATGAATAAATGATAAATACTTAAATAATCAAATAAATAATTAAATATGAATTATGTAAATGACTAATCATTATAAAATGATTATGTAAATAAATGATTATAAATGAAATTAAAAAACAAACATAAAATTTAAACGCAACACAATAATTTGCATGTAAGGATCTAAGGATCCTTCAACACTGAGGGCATATTAATGGTTTCTTTTCAATGTGAATTTTCATATGGATTGTAAGACTTCCTTTTCGCTTAAATATTTTTCCACACTGTTGGCAGATAAAAGAGCTCTCTCTAGTTTCAGTTCTCATGTTGGAATTAAGGATTGTAGTTTGAGTTTTTGGAGCTTTTTTTGGTGAAGAAGTCTTTTCAGTCTGTGAGCAACTCGTCGATTTTTTTAATTTATTATGTTTCTCATTTTGATCTTTCTCATGTTTCATTCAGTTCTTGACTCTCCTCTTTCAGTGGCATCAGGTCTGAGGTGAAAAAAAAAACCTCAGACCTGTTAACAACAGTTTAACGCAGCAGCTAGAGCACACAGTATACAAACTGACCGCTGTCTGTATCATTTTAGCCTGAGGACTGACTGCACAAAGAATAAACAGCCACAGCATTTGCCAAATTTAATCAGAAACAAAAGACACTTTAACAGTGCTGGTCATGTAAGGATCCATCCACTGGCCCAAACGCAGAGTCCAGTTGTCTGGTTGAAGGTTTAATGCATGTTCGGTCTTTTCACAGCGCTTCTGCAAAGTCCACTTAGTTTATCAAGATTTACTTTCAATTTTAATCTAGCTCCATGTTTAATCTGACTCCAATTTCATACGATCGTAAATTTAGGCGGGTTCTCTAATTTAAACTAATCACAAATACAGATTATGTCTTAATTTGGATATTTGATTATTCTGGATCAGACTACACTTTAATCTACTAGAAATAATGATTTCAGAAGAGATCCGATTGAATCAAATATAACAATTTATTTGTCAGGTAAAAATGTATCATGCCAATTACATAATTTAACAATGAGAATCCAATTTAGAATTAAATTCAGTTCCAATTAAAATAAATACATAACATCAGTTACTCAAAGACAAATCTAAGAGTGAGAGATGCATACCTGACCGCATAGAGATACACAGCAGCATGTGAGAGATTTGGAGGCAAAGCTCCAGAGACTCTCACACACAGTGTGGGGTTCTTCTGAATACAGAATCCCCCTGTAATGTTTTGTCACTTCGCTTATATACCAGACCAAAACAAACAAATCTTCCAATCAGTTGTAAAAACATAAAAGACCTTTTGGTTTGTCAGGAGATCTCGTGACCCAGGGTCACACCTGGCTGGAGATTCTCCCCCGACCCTAAGGGGAAAACACACCCCTCAGCAGCAAAACACAATTCTACAAAAGTGTTCAGTCTTTCTCATAATATAAGTGATTTCTGTGAAATTGAGACCATTTTACCAATCGCACTAAGACCTTTAGAATGATACCAAACATGAAAGGGAAACTTCAACATATTCACAAAATGTAACACATGTAGTATATGGACATTCTTAGTGACTTTCAGTGGAACCTTTTGGGGGAAAAGTGTGAGATGCAGGGAGGGGAGAGGAGAGGGAGGAAGGAGGTTGTAAATGAGCAATAGGGGTGGTGTTGTTTGCCCTCTTTGAAGATCTCTTCT
>NW_026129236.1:32760-48720 GCF_022985175.1 Labeo rohita
TGGGGTCACAGGCGTCGTGTGCGGGAATGAGGAGTAGGGATTGAGAACGGAACAGGAAGGACCAAATAAGGGCATACACAGGGAAAAACCAAAGAAACAGTCTACAGGGGTATGACACATTAAAGTGAATTTCCAACCATTTTATAGAGGTCCATTCCAAAAAATTTGAAAGATGTCTATAAACAAGTGACTTTGGGGCACCATTGAATCATGTAGAAAAGCTATTAAAGTCAGTGGTGCCTTAAATGTTTTGGATTAAAATATTCTTCAAAATCTATTCCTTTGTGTTTAACAGATTTTTTTTTGGAAGAATGTGAGGGCGAATAAATGATTAGTTTGACTGAAGTGTTCCTTCAAGATACAATGTAACATACACTTCTGAAAGTGGGTTATACCAATACTGTTATTGTAGAACAATTCTTGGCTCCCCGTACATTTTAGGAAACTAATTTAAATATGTACTTGTACATTTTAAAAGTCTAAAGAGCAGGGGTTTATGATAAAGAACAATGGAACTGTTCCATGGAACCACTGATGTCAATGAAGAACCTTTTATTTTTAAGACCACAAGTCCAAAACATTTTTACCTTAATGTTACTGTAATGTTTTGTATTTCTTAAGAAACTACACTAATGATTTTAGGATGAATGGTTCATAGAAGCTTTTATTTTGTGGACCTACAACAAAACAAAACAAAAATGAGTTGTAAGTGTTATTATTATTTTAAACAGCAGTACATTCCAAATTACAGATGGGGGAAAATACTTGGTTTGTTGATGGTGTTGGTCAATTTAACTGCATTGCAGTTTTTTGATGCTGTATCCCACATTAAATGTTTCTCAGCTGCAAATATGACACACTGACGATACTCATCTCGGTTTATTTGCTGTGTAGTGTTAAAGAATTTGTTGTTCTTGGATTAACGTTAATGGGGTGACTGCATGAATATAATTATACATCCTGCTGTGTGAAATGACTTCTGACTGAAAAATACTTCTGCAGTGACCTACAACCAATGAGAGAGCAAGATACAGGGCAGCAGGAAGTTTGTGGAGGAGTTAAATGAAACAGTTTGCAGACCAGAGCTGTCTGTGATTCTTTCTATTGTAAAGTCGTGCAGAAGGTAACCTCCTGTCACCGATCCAGCATGTAATGTGAACACAGCAGCAACTGAATGCTAGATAGTCGTACAGTGTGAAAACAATGGTGATTGCCGACTTTGAGAATCGTGCAGTGTGAACTCAGCATTAGAAAGTTAATGGCACCTCTTTTGTTTTGAGGTGTGTGTGAATACAAATCTAAAATCATGGTTAAGTGAGTCTGTCACCTTTTGTCTTTATTGCCTTTTGCTGCTTCTGTCCCATTACTTTAATTGATCGTCATTGTTCATGTTAATCAGTACCTGGGTTAAGTGTGAATGTAAATGTAGGTGTGACTTTCCCTGATCTCTGTGATAATGAGTGTTATAGTTATGCTGATTAGAGTCTGGGCAGATTCATGTAACTGCTTACATCCTTTGCATACTTAATCTTCTGATGACGGCCTCCTGAAATCAGTATAAAACTACAGTGATTCACTGCTTTAGTCAGTCTTGATCACTGCAGCACCACACAGTACATCTCAATCAAGAATCTGCTGAAGATTCACTCAGTCTCCTGATCTTCACTTCTGAGTTTCTTACCGGTGTAACTGGACATTGTAGGTATTTTGTCTCAAAACTATAACTTTCCTAATACTGTACTTTTCAGTACCCTGTGAAGGATATACTTCTACAGTTTAAGTGTTTCTAATAAACTGCTCTTATATTTAGAAACTGAACATCATTCACTCCTAACAATGATAGATGAGTAGTAAAACCTCAGTATGCCAGTTTTTTGCTGGTTGATTAATCTGAACATGTACAGTTTGAACTGTATTTCTTTCTTGTGTGTGTGTGTGCAATTTAAACTTTTATTAAATTTAAATAGACACTGAGTTAGGTTAGCACAGAAAATATAATAACCTTAAAAAACTATGGACGTGTGTGTGTCATACTGAAAGTGATAAAGCAAATTCATGCTTTGTAAGCAATTGCTTACTGTCCAGTGAGTTTCAGGAATGTGTTGTTGTAAGCAGTGTGTTACATGCTGAGATCTGTATCACCCACCCAAGAGCATCAGAAGCAGCAGCAGCACAAGCTACAGCTCGGACTGTCTTCAGGTCTTCAAAATAAATCCAGGTAGGTGAGAAAAAATTCCCAAATGTATTTTATAACATTTAAATTAACTTTAAGTTAAATATGTTGATCTTTTGAGGCTAGTGATGTGCCCTGCAGAATGAATGGTATCGACTGCTTTGCATCAGCCTGGGTCGAACATCTGTTAGGGCAATATGAGCTTCAGAGGAAGACCTAGGCTGAATTTGGAATAGCATACTATTTCAGCCTTATAAAGATATAGTAAAAATGCAATCATGGAACTAAATCTTTAGAAGCTGTCCAAGGGTTTTGTTTAAGTAAGACTAGCACATATCTGTCTAAGGCATATGCTTGAATTAGGTACACACATTTGTCACTTCATAAATGTAACACTGTAGAAATGGCCCTTTCTCTCTGTCAGTTCTGATTGCATTTCTTAATAGGAAATCACATATTTTCAATCTTGATTTTTCTATCAGTGAAATGCGAACTCTCATTTGTTTCACTGCCTTAATGTAAATGGAATCTTAATAATTATTATTTATCACAATCACTTGGATCAAATATTTCTGAATCATTGTTTCTCTCTTTATTTCAAAACCCCAATATAAAAAAGAACAATGAATTGGAGTGATATTGTCATGAATCTGGTCTGTGTCCCGTTGTCCACTAACCACCAGATGTCACTCTCGCATCACTTACACACTCTGACTGTCACTATGCATCTCGGACTGCATCTCCCATCCTCCACCGCTCTGTTTGCGTCAGTCCCCGTGACCAATCAGGCGTCCTATAAAAACCCCACTCCTCCTCAGTGCATTTCACGGTTTGTTGAATTATCCTATTGTTGTTATTGTTAGCGTTTCCTAGTTTCCTCGTTCCTGGTTCCTGGTTTTGTTCTCTCGCCTGGTTATCTCGTTTGGACTGTCTAGCCGCCTGCCTTTTGTACCATCGCTCTCATTTATTGGATTGCTCTCTCCTACTGCCTGTGATATTCCTGTCTGCCCCCTCTCGACCCAGCCTGTACGACCATGTCTTTGTCTCGCAATTTCAATAAAAGCTTGCATATGGATCCACTCGCCTCTCGTCTCGTTCATCCCGTTACAGAACAAACCGTCACCACAGGATCCAGCAGCTTTACCCCCGGACAATCTTCCGATATGGACACCGACAGAACCCTATACAGAATCAAACAAGGACAGCGTACACTCGATTAACACATCCGTGAGTTTCTAGCCATAGCCAATTATTCCACCCTCCCGGACTGCAGTATTATGGAGATTTATTGCGACTGCATTAATGAGCCTCTAAAGGCCAAACTCAGACGCGAGGGTCCGCGCTCATCTCTGGCCGCCTTTTTGAACTTTGCGTTATTGTGTGTGGGCTCGCCGTGTACTGTGGGGGTCGCGAAGGGGGAACGCGACAACGCGGACGTGGCAGCCCCGCACCCCGCTCGCAGATTGGTGGTTACGCCGGATCACGACGCCAAAACCAAGTTTTCCGCCTGGATCGCTCGTGAGATGGCGCGCCGGTGTGTGCAGGCAAGATGGCGGCGACAGTGGAGCCCGTTCACAAAATGGCGGCGACTGCGGTGCCCGTTTGCAAGATGGCGCCGGCGCGCGCTCACAAAATGGCGGCGACTGCGGTGCCCGATCACAAGATGGCGGCGGCGCCGGCGTGCGCTCTCAAGATGGCGGCGACGGCGGAGCCTGTTCACAAGATGGCGGTGAAAACAGCTTCGTCACGTCACAGCTGCCATATCAGAGCCATATAAGGTTGCAGCTGCGTCTCCCGAGTCCAGTCAAGTTTCCAAGTCAAGCCAAGTTGCAGCTGCATTTCTCGAGTCAAGTCAAGTTTCCAAGTCAGGTCAAGCTGCAGCTGTGTTTCCTGAGTCGAGTAAAGTCACAGCTGCCACCCCTGAGTCAAGTCAAGCTACAGCTGCTGTTCCTCCGTCAAGTCAAGTCAGAACTGCTCTTAAGGCAAGTCAAGTTAAAAAGGTGTTTCCTGTGTTAAATCAAGCCAGAACTGTTGTTCCTGTGTCAAGTCAAATTACAGCTGTTGCCTCTGTCTCAAGTCAAATTACAGCCATCTTTCCTGAGCCACTGCACAAGATGGCAGCCACGCCAGAGCCACTGCACAAGATGGCCGCCGTCTCCAAGCAACTGCACAAGATGGCCGCCGTCTCCAAGCCACTCCACAATATGGCCGCCAGTACAGAACCTGTGGTCAGCACCCGGATGCCATCTGTGGTTATGATGGCCCACGTGCTGGACACACCTCTAGTGACGGTATGGGCAGCTAAGGTGGCGCTCCATGTCGCGGCGGCTACCCCTGAGTCAAGCCAAGTCACAGCTGTTCCTCACGAGTCAAGCCCAGTCACAGCTGTTCCTCACGAGTCGAGCCCAGTCACAGCTGTTCCTCACGAGTCGAGCCCAGTCACAGCTGTTCCTCACGAGTCAAGCCCAGTCACAGCTGTTCCTCACGAGTCAAGCCAAGTCACAGCTGTCCCCCATGAGTCAAGCCAAGTCACACCTGTTCTTCAGGAGTCAAGTCCCGTTGCAGCGGACCTCCATGAGCCAAGCCAGGTTACAGCAGGTCCTCATGAGCCAAGCCAAGCTGTTGCTGTTTTTCCAGAGCCAAGTCAAGCTTCAGCCGCTGCTCCAGAGCCAAGTCAGGCTACGGCTGTAGCTTCCAAGTCCAGTCAGGCTTCCAGGTCCAGCAATGTCAAGGCGGTCATTCCTGAGTCAAGCAAGGTAACAGCCGTGGTTCCTGAGTCAAGTGAAGTCAATGATCTTCTCAAGCCAGTTCAAATCACTGCTGGTCTTCACGTATCAGATCAAGTCACAGCCAATCTTCAAGAACCAAGTCAGACCACAGCTGATCTTCATGAGCCAAACAAAGTTGTTGCTGCTGCCCCAGGGTCCAGTCACGTCCCGCCTGACGGCCCAGAGTCAAGTCTCGTCCCGCCTGACGGCCCAGAGCCTCGCCTTGTTTCATTTGACTGCGCAGAACCGAGCCATGCCTCGTCTGATATCCCACGATCACGGCCTATCATGATGGCCGGTGTACTGGATCCACCACAACCTCCCGCTGCTGCTCTTCCTATAATGGCGGTTGCCATCTGGTGTGTGTGGGCTGCACACTGTACCCCTGAGGCCACGTCTGTTCACCAGTCTGCTCCAGAGCCTCTCTCTGATCTCAAGCCTGCTGCCGAGCTCTCGTCCGGTCTCCAGCCTGCTCCAGAGCTCCCCTCTGATCACAAGTCAATCCCTGAGGCCACGTCTGGTCACAAGTCGGCTCCAGAGCTCCCCTCACTTAGAGAAGCCATGCCAATGCCTCCTGAGGTGTCAGCCTTGGCTGTAGATCCTCCCATGGAGGCGGCATCCCCCTATAACCTCTCTGCTTCTCCCTTCGTTCTGTCAGCCTCCTCTGTCTCTGCTTTTCTCAGGTCCCAGGCCATAACGCGGTCTCCTGCTCCAGAGGTCCCGCCTGGTCTCAAGGCAGCTCCAGAGGCCCCGTCTGGTCTCAAGGCAGCTCCATCCCAGCTCCCGCCTGGTCACAAGCCTGCTCCAGAGCTCCCGACTGATCTCAAGTCTGCTCCAGAGGTCCCGTCTGGTCTCGAGTCCGCCCCAGAGGCCTTCCCCGTCGGAGAAGCTGCGCCAATGCCTCCAGAGGTGTCAGTGTCAGCTGTAGAACCTCTTATGGAGGGGGCGTTAACCTCAAAACTCTCTGCTTCTCCCTTTCTTCTGTCTGTCTCCACTGTCCCTGTTCTCCCCAGGTCCCAGACCATGACGCAGGCTCCTGTTCCGCCCCGGAGGGCTGCGGCGCCTCCTGTTCCGCCTCCTGTTCCGCCCTGGGGGGCTGCTGTGCCTTCTCCCCCTATTCTGTCTGCCTCCTCTGTCCCTGCTTTCCCCAGGTCCCAGACCGTGACGCAGATTCCTGTTTCGCCCCAGAGGGCTGTTCCGCCCTGGAGGAGTCCTGCCCCGCCTCCAGTTCCGCCCTGGAGGAGTCCTGCTCCGCCTCCAGTTCCGCCCTGGAGGAATCCTGCTCCACCTCCGGTTCCGCCGTGGAGGAGTCCTGCTCCGCCTCCAGTGCCACCCCGGAGGACTGCTCCGCCTCCAGTGCCGCCCCAGAGGACTGCTCTACCTTCAGCTCCGCCCTGGAGTACGCCTGTGCCTCATGCTCCGCCCCCGGCTCCGTCCTGGAGGGCCTTTGTGCTGCCGGTCCTGCCTCAATCACCGGGTCCTCCGCAGGGACCTGGTCCTCCAGCCCTCGCCCTGTCTCGCTCCCGCCCCACCGCTCCCCTGGACTGTTACTCTATTGGAGCGTCTGGAAGCCGCTCCTTGGGGGGGGGCTATGTCACGAATCTGGTCTGTGTCCCGTTGTCCACTAACCACCAGATGTCACTCTCGCATCACTTACACACTCTGACTGTCACTATGCATCTCGGACTGCATCTCCCATCCTCCACCGCTCTGTTTGCGTCAGTCCCCGTGACCAATCAGGCGTCCTATAAAAACCCCACTCCTCCTCAGTGCACTTCACGGTTTGTTGAATTATCCTATTGTTGTTATTGTTAGCGTTTCCTAGTTTCCTCGTTCCTGGTTCCTGGTTTTGTTCTCTCGCCTGGTTATCTCGTTTGGACTGTCTAGCCGCCTGCCTTTTGGACCATCGCTCTCGTTTATTGGATTGCTCTCTCCTACTGCCTGTGATATTCCTGTCTGCCCCCTCTCGACCCAGCCTGTACGACCATGTCTTTGTCTCGCAATTTCAATAAAAGCTCGCATATGGATCCACTCGCCTCTCGTCTCGTTCATCCCGTTACAGATATCTTCTATCCTGGAAATCCGGAAAGAAGGGAGAAGCTCATCCGGAAAAATCAAGAGCTTCTAAATCTGATGGAAAACAACTTCCGAGCCACTAACCAACTCACTGAGACTCTTAAGAAGCACTTAGGTTGGTCTTTCAGTCCGATCACCCTGAACGAGAAAGCTACTGTGAAGGAGAACTGTGATGTAATCATTGAATGCATACATGAGATCCAGGCAGAAGTGGAGAAGATTGACGTGAAGCTGAAGGAGAAGCTGGAACCGACACTGTATGAGAAACTGAGAAACGAGAATCTGTCTGTTAATGACTATCAAATATTCAGAAAAGCTGTTTATGATGTTTGTGGTGTTGGAGGCTCAGCTTCCATTGTTGCAGTTAATTGGCTAATTAAAAATGGAACAATTCTGACAAACATAACATCCAGTTTTGCTAAATTTGCAACAGGGCTTGCAGCTGGAGTTGCACTTGGGGTGGTGTTTATGGGGATTGATATGATTATTGGGGCCATTCTAGGGAGTATTGAGCGTAATGAACTTGAGAAAGCCCTGAAAGAGTATGACGAAGCTTTGAAAGAATTCAAACCAGCATCTGTGAAATATCAGGATAGCATAACAGAGGTCAGAAAAAGAATTGAGATGAATGAACAAAATATAAGATGAATAAGAAATTGAATTATGATGTGGAAAAATCATTTGTTTAACTTTAAGCCACATATACCATAAATTTACCCTAAAAAAAGTAAGATATGCATTCTCTTTATCATTTCACCAATGAAGCTCTATATTTTTCTGTGAATACCATATGCATTTACTTTTTGGGTATTCATACTTAATGAAATAAATCATTTTTAAGGTGTTTGTTAAATTGTGTATGCTACAATCTTTCTGTCTGCTAACATCTTTCTCTGTTCACTGAAAAAAAAAGGGTAACAACATTTACCAATGTCTCTTGATTTTAATTAAACCTACATTCAATGCAAAACATAATTACATTTTTTGAAAACTTTTTGCATTTGACAAGATTAAAATGCAATGTAATTGATTTGTTTGTTTGTGTGTCCTCTTTATCATCAGAAGCCACCAGAATGCCTCTTCCGTCCTTTGCCAAGAAAGATGAACTCAAGAAAGAAAAGCTGATAAGGTCCACCCAGACCCTCCACCCTGCACAAATACTTCAACATCACCAACAGGCTGTTGGTTATATTCAATACCCACCTGGAGCAAAGCCCTTCCCCTGCAGTGTCAGCAGATGAAAGTGAAAGTATTGAGAAAAATTGCACCAGGGTGAGAGATGTAATGCGCCTAATCCTTGATGCTTCTGAGAGGGAGGACAGACATGTCCGTAAGAGCATTGAACCTGCTCTATATGACCAAATTGCTTTCTCTGGAGTCTCACAAAAAGTCAAGGCTGCAGTGATAAAGGATCTGCATCAGGAAACTCTGGGACTCTTGGGGAATGTTTTCGGTCCTCTAGTCACTGTTCGACTGGCAAACAGTGATCTGGGGAGTGTAATGCCTCCAGTGGAACAGTGTGAACTCCAGTCTGTTCTGTCTTTGGCTCTGGGAGAATTAGTGCAGAGCAGTGCAAGAATCAGTGAGCTTTTGTGTAAACAAGGGAACCAGCAGAGGAGCCTGGATGAAGCCATAGTGTTAGTGGAAGATGTGCTCTCTGTCCTGAAGCCACCCTGTGACTCCTACAATGACATTCTGAGTGAAGCGGAAGCCTACGTCACCATCATATCTGAAAACATCTAGGCTACTTCTGTATTATTTTCATATCTCTATTTCTGTAGAGCTGGACTTTTTAATAAGGATCAAATGGGTGAGTTCAGTTTTGAGAATGAAAACCAACATGTTATTCCACAATAGCTTCATGTTTAACTCTGAATGTCTATTTATTCTTCATGACTTCACTCTACTATTTGATAAACACCATCTTTATAATAGTGTGGATCTCATTCACTTCACCACGACTTTTACTCTTTTTTGTGCACTTTGTCCTGTTAACAATGTTTGCTTGCTGCTGATGGTCTTAAATGGCCTGATATGACAAGGCTATATAACATTTATATTTAGTATCTACTGATTTGTAGATTCAATTTAATAGATTCCACTTTCATTAAGCATTTGCAGTTGGTTTATAAAAGTTGTCATTACACGTTTGTTTTTGTTGTTTCTGTTACATTTATACAGTTTTGAGCAGCAGTGTTGTCAGCATGTGCTGATTCAAGGGATTCAAAACAGTGAATCATTTTGCGATGCAAGTTTCATGAAGCTCAGTTTCTCTCAACACTGCTTGCTAGTGACTGAGCTTGTCTTTGTGATAAATTGATTCACTATATGAAGCAAAATGAGACACACTTCTTCTGTTACTCGTGCGGGTGCTGTTTACTCATAAAAATCATATTTATTAATGTCAGTTAAGTATCACAATGCTTACTTGGTCAATAATTAAGCAGGAAAGCGCCACAGTCTTATGACGTCACATCACAAAACCAAATAAAATTATTGTCATCATGCTGCTGTCTAAAATATACAAATGCAAATTTAAATGCCAGAGGAGTTCAGAGTTGATTTCTTGTTGAAATACATATTTAAATACATTTTGTCTAATGAGACCTACAAATGAAAAAGTGTGAGATTCTAAAAGACAGAACTTTAACATTTATGCATAACCTCAGTGTTACTTCTTTCTTTATTTTTTTAAAGGTCTATTTTTTCCTTTTATTGTGATAGGACAGATCAGAATTGACAGTGAAGTGAAGTGGGAGAGAGGAATATCAGGATATGAACACGGGACGCCTGGAGCGCAAGGGTTACTTAAAGGGTTTCTATCCACACACATATACATTTTATATTATTTGAATGCTTTATAATATAATATGGTAGTGTAGATGGCATTCTGACACATGCTATGTTTAGGCTCTGTATAGATCGACACAGAGCCAATCTGGGAAAAGCAGTTTGTGTTCATAAAATAATAATAATAATAAATATAGCTGCAAGCAGTGATACGGGACCAATCAAGAGTAAATTTTCTTTCATCTTTGCAGGACTGTGATATAAAGAGTGCACAAAGTTACACACCTTTGGCAACAGTGAAACTGAATAGCACATAGCAGGCACAATGCCAGCATAAACAGATTTCTGTTGGTATAATATGCATTACATGACTAAACATATTAGTGTAGACAAGGCCTAAAAGATACAATATGAAATGACTTTCTGGTGACAGCTTAATTCACACTGGTTTGAAGTACCATAATGTTTTGTTCTTTTCTATAGGGTTCGTACAAGGTGCTTAAAATGTTTAAAGTACTTGAATTTGACTTTCTGAAATTTAAAGGAGAAGTTCACTTCCAGAACAGATATTTACAGATAATGTACTCACGCTCTTTAATATGTTTTTTGAGGCAAACATTTCAGGATTTCTCTCCAAATAGTGGACATCAATGGTGCCCGCGAGTTTTAACTTCCAAAATGCTGTTTAAATGCAGCTTCAAAAGGGCTCTAAATGATCCCAGACAAGGAAGAAGGGTCTTATCTAGCGAAACGATCTGTTATTTATTCTTTTATTTTTTTTTGACAATTTATATACTTTTTAACCTTGTCTTGTCTAGCTCTGCGATGTGCATACGTAGTCTGTGCATCTCCGGTTCAAGAGAGTTAGGGTATGTTGAAAAACTCTTGTCTCATTTTCTCTTCCAACTTCAAAATCGTCCTACATTGCTGCAGAAGTATCGACCCAGTAAGCTGCATTTAAACTGCATTTTGGAAGTTCAAACTTGGGGGCACCATAGAAGTCAATTATATGGAGAGAAATCCTGAAATGTTTTCCTCAAAAAACATAATTTCCTTTAATTATCTGAAACTTTCTCTTTCTATTTGTCATTCTCCATCTCAGCAGCTCATTCGATAATCTTTGTCATATCTTTAACATACTTTACTAGCCTTTCGTTCTGGAGCTTTAATGCAGCCATCATCTTCTAAAGGTGCACACAGGGATTAAACAGCTTTGGTCATGTGACAATTTACACCAACCATGTAAAACTGCACGTTTCATTGAGACCCTTTTTTTTTCCATATTTGCAGGAAGTGCAACTAAAACATTGGTCAGAAAGGTTTTTAGAGCTTTATAAATGGAAGCTTTTTTACGGTCACTATTGTGACTGGTGGGATTAAATCAGCATGATTGCAAATGTTATACAACAATTTAATAAGTAGTTAATATAAACCTTATTCTTCAAAGCTGAAGTAAGAGGTAAAAAAACGGCAGCTGTGGTTGCTGGAATTTTACTGTAAAAAATATTGTAGTAACATTTTGCATTTTACGATTTTTACTTAAATTTACAGGAAAATACCGTAATTTCATTAGCTGATATAATGTTAATGTATAGACGTATTGAAGAACTGAAATCTACGTTGTTCCTTTATAATACACTGATAACCACCAAAACAGGTGGTGATGATAAAGTCACATGATGAACCAAAGTCGACCACAAACAGCTTTTAAATATTGACGTGTAGAAGGTGCACAGTGTCATTCACACAAACACAAAACACCATCATGGTATTACACATGAAACTAAAATAATGCAATAAACATTAATTTAACCACATTAAATGTAACATACAACCCCAATGTACAACACTGATAAAAAAACTAAGAAGAGTTATTTCAACAAACAAAAAAACATTAAAAAAAAAAAAACGTAACACAGGGGATTCTGGGAATGTCAATTAACGGTCTTTTACTGTTAACCATTTAACAGGTTTTTACAGTAGCATTTTTACAGTTTTTTTTACTGTTAAATTCATAAAGTTATTTTTTACAGTGTACATAAAGAGTAATTTGCTTCATTCTTGAATTATTCAGACATTTGAATGAATTGGTTGAATGAATGATTCAATGAAGACAGTCACTTGCCACCACCCACTGAGAGTTTAATTTCATGTGTAAAAGTATAACTGCATTTTTAAAAACATTTCATTTTTGTATATTCAACCAAACATTTTAACATTTATTTTTTTAAAACAGCCATTTAACCCTCTAAGCGCCAAAGTCGCAAAATTGTGACAAGACGTCATACTTAATAAAATAGACTGTAGTTTCTAATATGGTGTAATATCTCATTTGTATTCCTTACCACTAAATGGCAGACATGTAGTATTTTGATTCTAGCCCAAAATTACATCATGTTCCTATTCAACGTATTTGAGGAAATGGCAGAGCAAGTGAGCTATTATTGATGCGGAAGAAGTTCAGTTCATAGCGTGCAAGTAAATTGAGAGATTTGTGAGAGAAAATTGCCAAATGGCTAATAAAAAGTTGTACTGTGAGGATGTGTTGCAAATGTTATTTGCTGGTTCTGACTCTGAAGGGGAATATTTGCTTTTTGGACATGGTGATCGGGCGTCTAATAATCACGCTTCTCCCAGTACATCTTTGCAGTGCAATGGTGCCACATGAAGATTTACTCAAGAGGGACCTGTTAAATGTCATGAATGAGTTTTACAGACAAGAAAAACCTAGGAATCATGCAGGGACATCGGAGAGAAGTCTGTCATGTGCATCTGCTGTGGAAAGCAAATCTTGAGTTTCACATAAACTGGATTATGCCATACCATCTTCCAAACTCAATGCAGTCAACACTGAACTGATTCTCATTGAATAACTAAATTGCTGTCTTTTGTAGAACTGTTTGCAGCTGAACTGATGCCTATTTAAACTGATGAACTTCACAGTTATTGATCTGAACTGACTTGAGCTGAATAATGACACTCTTGTCTTTTAGACCTGCTTTACAGCAGAATCTGAATTGTCTTCATTGTTTCTGCAATTTTCCTGTTTATCCCTGTGAAGTGCTTTGACACAAATAAAACTATAATATATAACATATAAAATATAACATTGATATATTTAATATTGACTGAGTCCATGTCAAAGATTTGCTTAATTAGAAAATCATGTTTTTGAGAAAATGTGAAAAAAAAAAAAGAAAAAAAGATGCAGGTGGTGTTGTGGTTTCTTCCTCCTCTAACCACCCTAAGGTTTTTTTTCTGTAAATGGTCATATTTTATGTATGATCACAAGTGCATTTTATACTGCAAATCTATTTGTAATACATTCATGTAATGGTTTTCTATAACTATTTGAGTGTTTTAGTTTAGTCTGTGTTTATTGCTTATATGTAAATAAATAAACAAATACACTTTACAATAATTTACACTGGGTTTCCTACACTGGGGTTTGTGCATTTATGTAAAACTAATAATAATTCTAAATAAGTAAAAGTTGAATAATTTTAAAATATAAACATTAAACTTAATAGAATGTTCAACATTGTATTTGTTTACTTGCAAAGTATTTTGATGAATATCAGATCAGAGAATTGAGAACATGCAAATGTGTTGATAAATGATTGAAATATGAATTTGAAAATCTCAGGGGGCTTCAAAACAAATTATTTATGTCAAAATGGTTAGGCTGACAAAAAGTTTGTGAATCCCTGCTTTACAATAATGTTCAAATTGCTACTGGGCATGTCACCACTTTACTAATTGTTAATCCATCTATTTGTGTGGAATAACAAAAATAATTGATGGAATCTGTTATTAGATTACCCAGTGTAATTTTTTGGCTATTGGAAGAGATGCTAAGAACTTGATAGTGACAGCTCTGCTTACTGAGGCAAGGATGAGGTTTGTCAGGGAAAACCTCCTGGCCAGCCTCCTCCTTATCCTGGCCCTCCTCTGGCAGGCGACATGCCTTAAATTCTCATTCTTCTCCTCTGCCTCCAAATATAACATGCCTGCTATAATGGCAACAACTATGGTGATGCATTGCCGCCACACATGTATATTTTTTTCTTGTTGTAATAACAAGATTTTCTCGTAAAAACAAGATGTCATTAAAACTGTATAATTATCTTGTTAAAATGACATATTTTCTCATTAAAGCAAAATATTTTCTCATTAAAACAACATATTTTTCTCGTGATAATGACATTGTCACTGTTTAAAGTATTCAAGTATCTGGATGCTTTCAACTGAATTCCTACTGAACTGACAGGACATCATTTTGTTTTTTATATATTATATTATATTAAGTCTCACTTATATCCCAAAATGTTAAAGAAGTCAGTGTTATTATTTTAAAATCTAAAATCAATTTTATACACCATAGTTTTCATTTCTTATAACGTGTGAATATACCCCCTGTTGTATTTTACAACTAAAACAATCCGAGTGCCTTGTGATCACTAGTTTTATTTTGATTTCCCAAATCCGCTACTAGCTTATAGCCCATTAGCATCACCAGCATGGTTGCCGCTAATCTTGATTGCATTTCTTACACTCTATTTACACACATTACTATTGTTTACTCACTGTTACTTGCTTTAATGGCGAATTTGTGTCTACCTTTGAGAGCAGATGAGGACACGTTCACACTGCACTCGACCGTGGAGAAGCAGATCCACGAGCTGTTGGAAAAGCAGGCAGAGAATGGAATCTTTCCAGGTAAGTATGCAGCACAATACTAAAGGCCCGTTCACATCAAGAATGATAACGATAACTATAAAGATAACTATATTTGCGTCTGTTTTTGTTTTTGCACAGTGAATCTAGCGTAAACTATCTGATCTCTAACGTAGTCAATGTAGGGGAATAAAAACAATACATGTTCTTTTCTACTGCACTTTCAAAGGAGGCAAGACAATGTTACCAAGCTAGTGCTGAATTCCTATTTGAATTTTGTTTAGTTTCTGTTTGCTGTGCAATGTCTGTTTGCTTATGTACAATGTCGCCTGCTAGTTCACATGCGCAAGCCATTATAATTAGGATGAATTCTGATTATCTGTTAGTGTTTTATTGTTCATCAGTGAACAAAAAAAAAGTGGGATGAAAATCTGAAAGTGATCCCAATTATATTGACACCATGAGATGTTTTTCATGATTTCATCTTGAGCTGTAAACCAATGCTACAAGAGGCTGGATTTAGAGGTTGTTTATCCTACAGTTTGTGTTCTTCAGTTTTTTTACCCGCAATTCTGAAGGATGACAAGAGCATTGGTGCAGTTACTTTGCATGCGGACGTGAATGACATCAAGCTGCTGTGGACGGAGGTCTGGAAGAGGGACTTCAGGAGCCTGATCAAGATGGTATGCTACACCTTTGAGATCAGGTCAGGACATGTTCCCATGCACGAAAGGCCGTGAAGACTTTTTGCTCTGAATGAATGGCTGTCATGGTGTAAAGCAGGTTGCTCTTGAGAGCTGCGCTGGAATCTTCCCAGGTTTTATCCAGTGCTGATGGCCCATTCACAGCAGAGTGATAAGCAGAACTATAACTATAAAACATCTCCAAGACGCTACACTCCATATGAATGATAAGCCAATTCTTTTTTGTTGCTATGATGCCCTTTGTTTAAAAGGCTTAAATGATAGTAGTCAGTGTAGTGGAATTGTCACAATAGATACTGACATTTTCTACTGCAACTTCAAGGGGGCAAGCTTTAAATGTTGTCCATCCTACCTGTCCAATTGTTAGTTAATTTTATTTTGATCACCGGAGACATCATTTCTCAATTATCACCAGTAAAGTATGGAGTGCCACAAGGATCTTTCCTAGGTCTTGTGTTCTTTTCAATATACGCAGATACCCCTTCCTAATATTATTAAAAGATACGGGATTAGTTTTCATTGTTATGCTGATGATACTTAACTATATATCTCAACACAACCAGATGAAACTTCTAAATTATCAAAGTTAACAGAGTGTGTTAAAAATGTAAAGGACTGGATGACCAATAATTTTCTCCTATTAAATTCGGGTAAGACAGAGATATTACTTATTGGACCAAAAAACAGTACACAGAATCTCCTGGATTGCAATTTGCAACTAGACGGATGTACTGTTACTTCCTCTACAGTCTAAAATTTTGGTGTTATATTA
>NW_026129236.1:49220-65224 GCF_022985175.1 Labeo rohita
AATACAACAGACAAAATTAAAATACAATGCAGTAATACTGTACACAATGACCTGGGCGATGTGTGATAGGAAGGTCAAAGAAAGGTTTGTCTGTGAATGAATAGGAAAGGAGTCTATTTCTGTAGGCACTGTGCCTTTCTTATGGGCAAATGTAGCATGGGCAGATGTGCATTTCTCTGGGCAATAAAACCTCTTATCAGATAGTCGTCCTGGCAACTGAGCCCTTTTGGGGTGTTAGTTGCTTTGGGGGGTTGTCTCCAGAGCTCCAGCATATAGCTGGCTTGTTGGATTTAAAGACTATTTGTTAAATATAACAATTAATGTATGTCTGATTGGTCCAGATGCTACAGCTTTGTGGTTACAACTAAGGCTGTGATGCACAGGCCAGAAATCAAAAAGGAACCAATATGACCAGACAGCAGAAGTGAAACCACACTTGGCTCAACCAAGAAAGCCAAGAACAATATGCTACCGTTGTGGTCTTTTGGGCACATGCAGCGCTTTTGTAAGTCACAAAGAGGGCAAATGGAAAAAGACTGGATAAAGAGGAAGTTTCAGATGAGACAGCAACAGCCACAGCAGAGCAGAGACAGGCCACAAGTAAACCCACAAGAGAGAGGACCACCACCAGCCCAATATCCAACTACATGGTATAACAAACAACAATAGGGATGCCTACAGAGTGATGTCAGTTCCGATTTGTCTATGATGACCCTTACATTTTCAAACAATGGTGAAGATCTACCATATTTTACATTAATGGTGCATGGTCAGCCTCAAACTTTCCTTTTTAATACAGTGGCAGATAGATCATCTATGACCTCTGCACATTATGAGGGTCCCATTTCTAATCAAATAGTTAACTCTGGGGGAATTTCAGGAACTGACATCACATGTCCTGTAACGCCCCCTCTGGAAGTAAGAGCTCCTGGATGCAAGCCATTTTTTTCATAAATTCACAATCATACCAGGAGCTCCACTAAATTTACTGGGAAGAGATATAACGCACAAATTGAATATGGATATTAAATTTACTGATAACCAGGTTGTGTTTTCTGTCCTATCAAGCTCACTGAGGGGCCATGTAAATTTATTTTTACAGACATCCACACGAGAAACAATTATCATCTGAATAGGGCTGTTGAAAAGAGTACATTTTTAAAATGCTGATGACTTAAAAGACTGACTTCCCCAACATTGCAACATTAACTGCTCTCATGGATGGTGTACACTCTTGTACTAAATGTCTACCTATCCTTTTCTCTCGTTTGTCTCAGGATTTCCAAAGGACACAGTCTCCAGATAAGGCTCTTTGCACAAGCTCATTCAGGTAAACCTGCACAAAAACTCTACAAATGCAGTAAAACAGAAAGATAATGTTAATAATAATGCATCTGCAATGTTAAATCATCTCATGTTAATCTAGTACAACTTTTTCTGAGGAGCCTTTGTGTCAAGAGATTATGTTCCTTTATGTGAAATATTTAGTTGGTTAATTTAGTTATAAAAGAATAAAACATACTCAAATATAGGTTCCCTCCCAGTCAGTCACATTCGCCGTTACGTTGACTGACTTCATGGGGTCTCACTTGGGAGCCCAATCGCCTCTGAGTTTAAGAAGAAAAGGCCAATGAACATTGACGAGTGGAATTTGCATGCCAATCCACTCCCCTGTACACACGGGCATATAAGATGGCAGCGTGCATCCACTCATTTAGATTTTTGCTTTAGTCACATGTGAGCTCTTCCCTCCTCACTACCCTCGATGGTGGGGCAGCCAGGGTGTACGTTGACGTACCCCAGGTGGAGCATGTGGTTGCGGTGCATCTTTTCCCGTAAAATGCCGCCACCTGGCGGAACCATCAGCACCTCCTGTCCAAGGCCTGTAAGCTGTCGTCAGCACTCGCTGCCAAGGCTTACAGCACTGCAGGCCAGGCTGCCTCCACCCTGCATGCCATGGTCATCCTGCAGGTCCACCAGGCCAAGGTGCTAAAAAACTGCACAAGGGTATTCCTGATGCGGGGTTGATGCAGGGACTGTGTACGGCGACCAACGTCGCTCTCCACCTCCCCTTTGGCCTCTTTGGTGACACTGTCGAGGACTTTGCCCAGCAGTTCTCAGCAGTACAGAATCAGACGGAGGTGATCAAGCACATCTTGCCCCGGCGTGATCCCACCAAGCCATCATGTGCCAGGCCTTCATCTGCCCGTCACCGAGGGTGCCCCCCTGCAGCCTCTACACCTGCTCGGCCCACGGAAACACTGAAGGAGGGAACCCCTCAGCAGGGACGTCGAGCTGGCCATAAGAGAGTGGCGCAGCCCGTGTCCCAGGGTCCTCCTAAGTCCACCTGCAAAACGGCAAAGTGACCCTGACACAGGCAACCTGGAGATGGGAGGAACTGCTCTTTGGGGCACTCTGACATCTGTGCCCCCACCCCTGGGGAAGGGCCTGGGGATAGTACTTTCGCAGCAGGCAGGGTACTGACCCTTTCACAAAAAGAGCAAATTCCTGTATCTCTGGGTCTTTTGTGCCAAATTCAATTTGTAGGCGATGCTTTGCCTCCTCAGATTCAGACTTGTCACCACCGTGGGATCGGGAGAAGAAGGTAAGTGCAACCCCTGGCAGCCCAGCTTTACTTCAGAACGCTTCGCTTCCTGGGTTGAGTCACCTTGAGTACGGACACAGATGCCTCTGTCTGCCCTGTGTACGGAGATTGCGGACTTTTCTTCTTAATCTCAGGCGACATACCTATGACATACCTTCAGGGAATGAGGGTTACAGAGGTAACTGAGATGTTTCACATACTGCATGTTACATTGTAGGAATCAGTTTGAATTAGAAAAAAAAAACCTTGAACAAACAATTTCATTCATTTGAATGCTTTCATAACAGAAACTATTTAACCGTTAGTCAAGAGGAATCAGACTTTGAACAACTTCTCAGGAACTAAACAGGAAAAATGACACCATTTTCTGACTTGGTTGTATGCTACATCCCTACAAATATGTAGGGAAGAGGGGGGTATGTTGAGCCAGTGGGTAAGTTGACCCACCCCCTGCATTTTGGCAACTGCACGCTTTTACTCACATGTGACCATATATTTTGGAGCCAGCCTTCATTTCTGGCAGACACTTAAAAAGACAAACACATGGGAGGAGTGGGAGGCACCTATTAACTATAAAACTGTTTTAGGCTTGTCAAAGTAAAATTTTAGCACAACAGATATAATGACTGTTACATCAAAACAAATTTATCCAGGTCTAAAATATTTATGATGCATATGGGTTTAGCAACATATGAAACCATGCAAATCATTTAGCTATTTTTCCCAAAATGCCAGCTATGGTGCAAAATGAGCCAGATACGGTGGGGTAAGTTGAGCCAGTACTTTAACTTACCCCTCAATAAGGCACTGAAGTTAAGTTAAATCTCTGAAGTATAAACTGGCATTTTAATGTGATAGTACAGGTTTAGAGATATACATAGAGATATTATTTGTAGTTAATTTGATAGCATTTGACAGTGTACAAATGCACCAAATCCTTCTCCAAAAACAAAAAGATGCTTTTCATCACATTATAATCAAATATATCTTTCCACCTGTAGTCCCTAATGGCTGGTTTGACATTGCAGAAATGGTACCATGCCAAGAATTTTTTGACTAAAATACTTGTTTGTTTCAGTGACATTGATTCCTTAATTCTAATTTAGTTTTCTTTTAATTTTACTCAAACTTCAAAAAGCTTGAAAATTAAACATTTGGTTTCAAGTTAGCTTTAAAAAAAAAGGAAAAAACAGAAATATGACTTTGTAAATTAAATTTGTTTATTACGTTTAGTAAATTAGAGGTAAATTATCTTTAAAATTTGGTCAGTTTTTACCCAGTGCATCTTACCCCAGACTCGGGTCAACTTATTCCTAACCTGGGGCAAATTGAGCCACAGGAACAGTTTTATATAAGAAGGCATATTTTAGAATCCTTTGTCATATATACATTCTGATAATTTAAAATGATTGGAAACATCCTAAAATTACTTTAGATACTTTCATTGTACTTCTGCCTCATTTTCCCTTAGCTTGAGGACCACATAAATAAACAATCTTACCCCTCTCTCCCCTATTACTTATTTCTGGCAATAAGGTGTTTTAGCAAAAGGTTTATAATTATTGCACAAAGTCTTTATACTGCTAGATACCAAAATCTTCATATTTTGAATTTGTTGATCATCATCATGCAAAGCAAAGCAATCTGATTACAGAACTACTTACTGGCCATAAAGGATAAATATATGCAACATTATAAACAAAGCATAAGCAAAAATTGTTATATTTTTAGAATAACGTGACAAATTCATGATGTTTCTGTCAATATATTCTTATGAATACTGATTTTTCAAGGTCAGCCACAATTTCATCATGTCATAATGTCATTATGTGAATCACAATGTTTTTATAAATTATATGTCATTTATAAGAACAACAATCATTCCTCCATAGAGATGATACCTATAGCATTATGTGAATCTGCAATGTAGGAGGCATCAGAGGAGAAGGCACCTGTGCATCAGTAAAGAAAAGTTCTTGGTGTATGTTGTTCAAAGCTGTTTGAGAAATGGAGAGTGTAGATTTCAAGTTTAGATCGAGCACAATTGTGTTACTGTTGCTTGTGAGGCCACTGGAAAAGTTTGTTTGCCTGTTCAATACAAAGGACAAGATGACAAGGCACCAGATCTGGTCAGATCTGCAAACGTTAGAAAGGGCTTCATGCGGAATCAAGTAGAACGTTAAAGAGATAGTCAACAATGAAACCAAATAGTTGTTGGTCACCACTGACTTTCTTAATATGGGGGAAGAAAAATAATCAGTTTGGTTCCCCACATTCTTCAAAACATCATCTTTTATGTTCCACAGAAGAAAGAAACAGGTTTGGAATAACTTGAGGGATAATAAATTATGACAGAACTTTAATTTTTGGGGGGGAAATATTCCTTTAATTCAAGTAAGTTCTACTTCATGTCTATAGGCTGTTTTCCAAGCATCATAAAATTCAAACACGTTTGTAAGTTTCACTTAATAACAATACCGCAGAGATGTTATAATGGGAGTGTACAACTGAAAAATGTAGAAAAGCCAAACACTGTATAGATGTTGAAGGTAAGAACACAATAAACATGAAAAAACAAGAAAGAAATTTCTTTCTCTTCAGTGCAAATTAGCATATTAGAATGATTTCTGAAGGATCATGTGACACTGAAGAGTAATGTTTTTGACTGTGTTTATCAAATAAATGCAGCATTGGTAAAAAGAAGAATCTTCTTTCAGAAATATTAAACAAAAATTCTCTCCTTTTCTCCTGTCTGTCTCAGCATGAGATCAGCGGCTCCCCTCTTGCTCCTTTTCATTCTGGCTCTCAGTGATCAAGCACATTGTCAGAACTTTACTGAATTTGAAAGGAAACACATGCTCCCAATTCAGTTCAATACCAAGGATGTACGTGCTTGGAGGAAGCATCTATTGGACAATAAACTCTGTGGAAGAACTGAAACACAATCGTTCATCAAGAGCCATGTGAAAAATATAAAAAAAATCTGTACTGGCTCTGGTAAAATAAAAAATAACTATACCGAAAGTACAGATCTCTTTGAAGTGTACATTGTTAAAAGCACTCAGGGAATACAACCAATGTGTATCATTCGAAAATGTACTTCAGGCAAATATAATGTTATTGTTAAATGTGAGGGGAATCTACCTGTGCATTATAACGGTCAACATATTGATAAGAACAAAAGTCCTCAGCCTTGCTTTAAAATGAGCATGATCTGATTTCATCACAGTGAGGATCTGAAGGAGGAGGCTTTGAAATGTTGCTTTTAACCATTCATTAAAAATGTTGCTACGCCACATGCTTAAATTGGATATAAATCCAAAAGCATCTTAATAAAGCTTTTTCTGCAGAGCAGTTTTGTAAAATGTACACGTATCAAATGTAAACCCTGAATCCAATGTAAGTCACTTTGAATAAAAGCATCTGCCAAAAGCATACATGTATGGTTACTGTTATTTTGTGAAATTATATTGATTATCTTCAGTGTATGACATACTGTAAAATGCTGTCAAGGAACTCCATTCTACAAATTAAAAAACAGGGATAATATATTTGTGTATTTTTTTTTATTGTTGTGTTTTCCATAAAATCATAATTAGTAATTACAATGATGTTTTTGGATAAAACTTACCCTAGTAACTACAATTCACCAAAAAATCACACTATGAAATGCAAATAGTAACTATTGCAAATAGTAAACAGATCAAAATAGGATTATAACAAAATTATGACTTTACAAAACCCATGATTTTAAAATACTACACAACTGTTCACAAGCTCCTAGGGATTTGACTTTGGTTGTCATTTACATATACGTTAAATATTTTCCTCCCTTTATAAACCCGTAATGAAAGAAATGCTTATGGATTATGTCAGTGAAAGTTTATACCCATACGGAAGTGCAATATATTCACATACATGTGAAACATAGTTAAATATATTGAAATATATTTTTAAAATATATTTTCCAAATGCTTAAAATTTCTAACTAAAAAATTTATCTTCATGTTGCATGTGTAAATATATAATTTTAGTGGGTGAATGAAAATGAATCTTACATTCCACATTTATGGCTATAGAAACAGAATTGTGATAATAAAAGTGATAATATTTACATTTGAAATCGAACAATGTTGAATTTTATCTAGAAATGTTCTTTTTCTTTCTTTCCTTTTTTCTTTCTATCTTTCTTTCTTTCTGCAGCAGCAGCACTGCATATCCTTTGATGTTGGTCTGTTACGTAGTCAGCTCATACCGATTAAGAACTTTGAAAATGTAGTCTACTCTTATTTGTGTAGACACACAAATAAACTCTTCTGTTTCATCTTGCTGGCAGGAATGGCTGTTAGATGGCCAACAGTTTTATCAGCAGCAACAAAATGGGATGGGTTGCTTAAGGATGAGAAAAAACAATGCTTTTGCTTCTGAAAATAGTTGCCAATAGCACAGCACATGGCACCGCTCCCTAAATCTGCAAAGATAAACCTTCTCATTAAGAAGTGTGAGAGTTGTGAGAGTTTCTCTTTGTCTCCCTGGCACAACTCTCTGCATGTATTATTTCACCATCAACTACTACTCTGTCATAGTAGTTGACAATGTGTTTCTTAAAAGTGTGCACAAGACTGTGAAGTGCCAGATGTCATCATGCCATCATGTTGTAGCAATTTCCTTTGTGGTCTGCCAAGTGCAGTGACTTCTTCAAACTGTTCTACCATTTGAACTGGCTTCTTAGGTATAGTTAACATCTCAAATGTGTCTTTGACCTCAAAGGGCACATCACTCATCAGAGATTTGCCATAGACTGGAATGCCTTTTCTAGGTTTTCAAATCTGTAAAGTTACACCCTGCGTGCTCTTAACCATCTCAAGCAAGTCTCGGTTGTAGTTTTCAAAAGCAAAAGCGGAGTGAGTCCAGAGTGGCCCCCAGTCTTTAACACTTTGGGCCAAATGCAGACAGAGATGAATGTTGAATGTCATATTACAAACACCATAAAGTCCTTCCACTTCCTGCACAAATGCATTAAGCAGTTTTTCAGCCTTGGTGATCCCTTCTGAAGTGATAGATTCTGAGAGGAGCAAAACAACACCGTTCATAAGTTTTGCCCAGTGGACAGGGAACCTTTCAGGGAGTGTGCCTTTTAACACAGGAACACTGTAGAAGAACAACCACATGTACCACTCCTGTGCTTTCCAAAAATGCCTTTCGGTCACAGATTGAGGGAATCTAGAAACACCACAGGGGGTTGAATGCTGCATAGTCTATTTTCCACTTCTGAGACAGATTTTCCAATATACCATGGCTTTCCACTATTTTCACCACAGAACCACAGGTTAGCACAGGCCCTGGCAACACCAAGTAGGACACAGTGTATGTAGTCTGGAATGCAGCCATTTATGATGTCAAAGCCTGGTAACAATGAAAGTACTGATGGCCCTTTAACACCCATTACAGGTGTGGACGTCCCCAATGCCCTTTCAGCAAAATTGATGGTTTGAGTGTGACTTCTCAAGTCACACTTTGTTTCGAAAGGGTAAACCCTTGTTTTGCCTTGACCTTTTTCTACCACAACTCCTTTCTGCACACAGAATGAGCATCCAAATTCCCCACTGAACTGTTTGAAATTTTGTAAAAGTGGCCTGGCAACAGAATCGCTGACTACAATCAAAGGAAGAACTTTAGTTGTGTATGTCACATTTCCAACAGACCATCTGAAGCCAGCCTGTTCCAAGTGAACACATTCTGTCACAAAAGGTTCAAGAAAAGTATTCGTGTTTGGCTTTTTCTCACCAACCCAGAGCGCATCTCACTGCTGGGTCAAGTTCATTAATGGTATAGAGCAAGGGCCAAATACCGCACTTAGATGAATGATAGAGTGGTGTGCCATCACAGCTAAATGTTAGTGATAGTCCACACTCCCATGTGATTTCACGTTTTTAAAGCTTTCTTGTACAGCTGGCCATCATAGATGTCACAGACAGAAGTCTTCTGAAGGGCAGGTGCTAGGATGTGTGCACCAGAGTATGTGAGCGGAGTGGAGTGGGAGCAGAGCACGGAGTGGAGCGGTGTGATTTTTAATGGAGTGAGGAGCGGAAATTTTAAAAGTCTGAGCGTTGTGGTTTTTACTCGCTCCAAGAATGCTCCACTACCGCTCCATCACGAGTACAATTCATGACAACGACCCATAATATAACTGCATATATAGCAAGAATTCACGTGTTAAACATACCCTATTTAGCTAGTTTGATAGAAATGGATCACTCAAATCAGAAAGAATGTGAAAACTAGGATGACAGCAATGGACATGAGCAGAAAATTATAGTTTTCGATGAATTAGTTTGTTCTTTCAAGATACTGAATATTTTCAAGTGAAAGCATGATTTAAACAAGTACAACACTCATTCACACGCAATCGCTCTCTCAATAATGCATTCAAACAAATTTAAACTTACTGTGGTACTTCATCTGTATATCCGATTTCGAATGAGAAGAAATCTATAAGAAATGCAGCGATCTATACGTAAAATAACTGATGAAACGTATTATTATTATTATTATTATTATTTTATCACAAACATTTGCACTGCAAAAAGCAGCAATTATACCTTTTAATGCTGACTGGCAACCCTGTTAGCTTGGCATGAGGAAAAAAGTTTACACACTTGTGTTCCAATAAACCACTTTAAAACTATACTTTTGTTTTATTTCTGTTATTTTCTTCTTTTAACATATGTTATGAACAGAACTGTGGTATTTCAAACATACTGATATAGTTTAGATGCGGAACGAAGGCGGAGCGGTGTTTCTGGTGTCAGTGAGCGAGGAGTGGAGCGGGAGTGGGAAACGGTGAACCCGGAGCGGAGCGGTTATAAAATGCACCGAGCACGGAAGGGAAATTGTTGTCACTCCACTCCGCTCACATACTCTGGTGTGCACGAATTTCAGCATTTTGCAACATATTTGAGTTGGGCTTGCAGAGGTAGTTAAATGAAAAACTAGATGAGTAAAGTTTGAGAACAAACTTTAAGTTGGCTTGAGAAAGCCTGGCCAGAAAAGTTGAAAAGATTTTAATAGCTTAAAGTAGTTTTAAAGTTTGAGTGTTTGGAAGGCAATAAAGTCAGTCAATAAGACAGATGGACAGACAGACAAATAGATAGATAGATAAGACATTATAGATAGATAGATAGATAGATAGATAAACAGAGATTAAAATAAACTTTTTAACATAGCTATAAATTTTTGAGTTGGAGATGTTTTGGCTGCTTAACCTTAAGTTGAAATGTCTTGTATATTTTTCTTAATGCACTACAGCATGAAGTCTGTACGTAAATACTTAGAAAAATGACAACATTGTGAAACTTGTACATAGATTTCAGTTATTTTATGTGTGTGGGGAGATCTGGAAAAAGATGAGACTGACTTGGTAATGTCACGAATCTGGTTGGTGCTCTGCGGACTGCTCACATCCAGATGTCACTCTCACCTTTCCATTTCACTCTGACTGTTACGTTGCACTTCGGACTGCATCTCCCATCCTCCACCGCACTGATTGCGTCAGCCCCGTGACCAATCAGGCTTCCTATAAAGCCCCGGACTTTCCCAGTTTATGTCACGGATTGTTGTATTGTTGTTATCCCCATTGTTAGCGTTTCCTAGTTTCTTGTTTTTGATCTCTCGCCTGGTTTTCTCGTTTTCTTCTGACTAGCCGCCTGCCTTGTGGAGCTCGCAAATGGATCCGCTCGCCTCTCGTCATTCACTCCCCATTACAGGTAAATGAAGAAGGAAATTTTTATTATATTATATTATTTTATTTGTATTATTTATCAGTTATACCAAACAGAGTTATTATCTACCATTCCTTTTTTATTGCAGTTACTCTGTATTTAACATTTTAACAATAACAAATTAATAATAACGATAACATACTAATAATTAGGAGTAAAGGTAAACTAAAGAATTAAAACAAAAACAAGGAGACTGAATATACTAATTATACTGAATATTAATATAACATTTTAACATATACTTTAAACAGTATTCAACGGTTAGAATTTAATACATACTAACATCAATATGATCTATTTAATTTTCTTAGTCTGTCTTTAACAAAATAACAAATATCAAAATATTAGAAATAAATGACCTTCAGTCATGTAACAAAGACAGACTAAAAATATGGACTAATTTATAACTCAACCTCATTTGTATACTCCATTTTCGTTACTTTGCGTGTTCAATTTTGATTTTTATTGGGAGCATGTTTACGAACTCATTACAGCTCCCACTGTAGACATGCAAGGGTAGAGTATACTCCTCAAAGTCAGATGCCAGGAGAACAAGGTCATCTTCCATCTGTGACACACTGGCTACTACATTTTTCAAGAATAGTAAGTCACAGAGGCGGACAGTAATTAAGTATTTTTATTTTACTCAAGTAACTTTACTCAAGTGTTTGTTTTTTTGGAAAACTTTACTTCACTACATTCCATAATGTCACTTTTTACTGCACTACATGTCATAAATAAAAGTTATTGTTTGTTTTCCCTTTAATACTTAAGAACATTAAAAATGTAGTGCTTTCTTGTACTCAAGTAAATCTTTGAATTACTTTTATTTGAGTGAAAGTAAGAAAGTAACAGATTTCTAATGTAATTAGGTATTAAATGATATTTAACATGAAACGCAGTGCAGTAAAAAGTACAATATTATGCTTTGGAATGTTGTGAAGTAAAGTTTTCTTTTAAAAAACACTGATAAAGTACAGACACTTGAAAAGTACTTTTACAGCAGAGTAAAAATACTTCACTACTGTCCGCCTCTGGTAAGTCAGTATACACTATGCAACAAATTTTCTACAGTGTTGACAGATGACATGACTGGCATTGAATGCTAATACAGTGCCACTGTCCAAATTGTTACCTTAAAAATATGTGTGCTAACCATTCCTTTTTCTGAGCAAATCTGAATGAAAATTTCCTACCTTTCCTACCTTGTCCTTGCCAACAACAGACTGTGAAAGAAGCAATCTGCACAATGGAGAAAAAACATTTTGGCCTTTTTTCTTTTTTTTTTTTTTTTTTTTTTTTTTGAGTACAAGAATACTGTAAGATATCCAATTTCTACCTGTTGATAAACATTATTAAGTTATTATTATATTATATTATATTACATTATATTATATTATATTATAAGTACTGTCAAAGACAGTAACTTTTACAAGAAAATTTTATTATTTTAGGTAAAATGTTTATTTTTTTACTTTTAACAGTTTATATGTATCAGTTTAACCAATTTGGACACAAATCTAAGTTTGTAAATAATGGATGATAATTGTGTTATTGTTAGATCGAGTCCCCCATGCCTACACAATTAAGATTCAGCCAGTAACAGAACAACTCATCAACTACCAAACTGATTCACAACAACATCCCATAAACCTTTCCATAAACATTCCCTCTTATCTCTTATTCATGAAGACAAACAGCTCTTGAAACACAGTCATAAGACTAAACAGCAATGGAAAAAATATATAGAAAGCAATAATATAATGTAAGATAAACGACTAATCAATTAATGAATCAATGAAATGGGTATATAAATGACTATAATAATTATCATAAATGATTATATGATTAAATGGAATAATAAAATGATTAAAAGATAAATGATTATGAATGAATGAATAAATGAATGAATGCAAAATAAACAAAGAATAAAAAAAGTAAGTAAAACATGCACAGTTTGCATTTGTTAATCCATCTGGTTCTTCATTCCCCCATCTTAATCATATGACATAAAATGATTATTGCAAGCAAATGTGTCCCAATATTGATTCAAACCATGTGTCCCATTCAGATGTTCATTATAATTCAATTCAAGTTTATTTTAAGAAGCTTTACAGAAAATTTTAAGTTTATATATTATATTTTTATATTTCTATATTACATTTTATTCTATATTATATATTTAGAGATTAGGTTATTAGTGGTGACCACGACAGAAATGTACAGTAAATATCATGCAGTTAATTACAAATTGCATGTAATCAAACAGACAGTGAACACCAATAACTGCAATGATTATATGTTGTGATTAAACTTATAGCATAATTTTGTAGTTGTGTATGTTGTTCCAGGGTTCGCATCATCTGAGGTCTTCTGGGAGGTTGGGAGATCATCTCCTCTCAGGTGTTCTGTCACCTCAGATCTTTGTACAAGCTGGATCCGGATTGAAGCTTGTGAGAATCCTAGATTCCTAGAAACAGAGAAGCAAACAGATACCAAATTAGCGTAGCTGCTGTTCCAACAAAGCAAACCCAAGCAAAGAATGATAATGTGCATTTGATCATGAATACCTGAAGTACAAAGTTATGAGATACATTATATGAATGCTTGGCTAAAAAGATGAGTCTTTAATCTAGATTTAAACAGAGAAAGAGTGTGTCTGAATCCCGAATGTTATCAGGAAGGCTGTTCCAGAGTTTGGGAGCCAATTGTGCAAAAGCTTTACCTCCTTTAGTGGACTTTGCTATCCTAGAAACTAGCAAGAGTCCAGAGTTTTGCAAGATGGATTGTGTGATGGATTGTAGCGTGGTAGAAGACTAGTTAGGTAGGCAGGAGCTAAACCATTAAGGGCCTTATAAGTATGTAATAATATTTTGTAACTGATGTGGAACTTACTAGGTAGCCAGTGCAGAGAATGTAAAATTGGAGTGATATGAAAATATTTTCTTGACCTGGTAAGGACTCTAGCAGCTGCATTTTGGACTACCTGTAGCTTGTTAATTGAAGATGCAGGACAACCACCTAGTAGTGCATTACAATAGTCCAGTCTAGAGGTCATGAATGCATGAACTAGCTTTTCTGCATCAGAAACAGGTAATGTTCCGTAGCTTGGCAATGTTTCTAAGAAAAAAAAAGACAAAGACAAGTTGCTGTCTAATATAACACCAAAATTTTAGACTGTAGAGGAAGTAACAGTACATCCGTCTAGTTGCAAATTGCAATCCAAGAGATTCTGTGTACTGTTTATTGGTCCAATAAGTAATATCTCTGTCTTAGCCGAATTTAATAGGAGAAAATTATTGGTCATCCAGTCCTTTACATTTTTAACACACTCTGTTAACTTTGATAATTTAGAAGTTCCATCTGGTTGTGTTGAGATATATAGTTAAGTATCATCAGCATAACAATGAAAACTAATCCCGTATCTTCTAATAATATTACCAAGGGGCAGCATGTATATTGAAAACAGCAGATGACCTAGGACAGATCCTTGTGGCACTCCATACTTTACTGGTGATAATTGAGATGACTCTCTGTTTAAATAAAGTGGTAATGATTGGACAGGTAGGATTTAACCCATCTTAAAGCCTGCCCATGAATACCTGCATAGTTTTGTAGTCGATCTATGAGTATGTCATGATGTATGTCGATTGGACAGTGCAAGTACTATCATTTAAGCCTTCAAAACAAAGGCTATCATAGCAATTATTTGAGAATTGGCTTACTAGTCATATGGAGTGTAGCGTCCTGGAAATGTTTTCCGACAGGAGTTCTGCTCCGACTCTGCTGGGGTGCAGGCCATCAGCATGGAAAAGACTAGGATGTTCCCAGAAAAGATTCCAATTATTAACAAAAAGCAGTTTCTGTTCTTTACACCATGACAATAACCATTCATTCAGAGCAAAAAGTCTTCTGAACCTTTCGTGCCCATGTCGATACATGGGAAGTGGTTCTGACACGGTTGCATACCATCTCGATCAGGCTCCTGAAGTCCCTCTTCAAGACCGCCGTCCACCGCAGCTTGATGTCATTCACGTCCGCATGCAAGGCAACTGCACCAATGCTTGTCCTTCAGGATTGTGGGTATCTGCGCAGAAACCTCAAGAACACAAGCACCAGGAAAACAGTGAGTGGTGCACCTTACCTTTAGCTAAGCTAGCACGGACATGCCAAATGATGTCTCCGGTGATCAAAACAAAATTAACTCAGGAATTCAGCGCTAGTTTGGACAACATTGTCTTGCCCCCTTTGAAGTTGCAGTAGAAAAGAGTATGTATTGTTTTTATTCCACTACACTGACTACGTCAGAGATCAGATAGTTTACGCTAGATTCACTGTGCAACAAAAACAGACAGGTATCATTCACTGGTGTGGACGCTTATAAAGTTATCTTTATAGTTATAGTTATTGTTATCACTCCTGATGTGAATGGGCCTTTAGTATCGTGCTGCATACTTACCTGGGAAGATTCCAGCGCAGCTCTCAGCTCGGCCTGCTTCTCCAACAGCTTGTGGATCTGCTTCTCCACGGCCAAGTGCAGCTTGAACATGTCCTCACCTGATCTCAAAGGTAGACACAAATTTGCCATTAAATACTTTAGTCATCTCCAACAAACATAAATTTTGACTTGTTAGACTACAGCAAATGCAAAATGTCTGTTACAGTAAATTAAAAAAAAAAAAAACTGATTAAGCTGTACTGATAAACAACCTCTAAATCCAGCCTCTTGTAGCATTGGTTTACAGCTCAAGATGAAATCATGAAGAACATCTCATGCAGGTCTTTAGATTTTCATCCCACTGTTAAAATGTTCACTAGTCTTCCTTGACCAGCCATAGCACTTTACATTCTGCATGGTAGTGCTCTCACTGTGACCGTTCACATCCAACACATAAGCAAAACCAGTTTAAATCCAAAACGACTGAGTAGATTTAGCTATTTTAACGATATTCTTGCTGGCAAAGGACAGTTCCTTTCATCTCGTCATTTTCACTAAAACCCAAAAAATTACACCTAATAATAAAGGTAATACCTGCATGTGGTGGCCATGTGTCCCCCACTCTGATGGAACCAGCCAATCACAGCATGGAAATGAAGAAGCGCCACATTGCAATCTCCTCCTCATCAGAAAGGGATAAAGGTACCCTTCCAAAAGACACTCCTTGTTCTGAGTCTGAGTCTTGTAAAAGAAAGGACTATAACAGAACAACAACGTTCTGAGTCTCAGACCCGTGAGGGAAGGGACTATAGCAGGATACACAGTTCTGAGTCTGAGACCTGTGAAGGAATAGACACCAACAGAACAAACCCCCGTTCTGAGTCTACGGCCAGTCGAGGAAACACACGTTCTGAGTCTGCCGTCCGTTAAGGGAAGAGACTGCAACAGGACAACCAATGTTCTGAGTCTCGGTTCTGTAAGGGATCAGACAAAAACAGATCAACCCCCGCTCTGAGTCTCCGGCCTGCAAAGGTGAGACAACAACAGATACCAAGTCCAAGTCTCCAGCTTTTGAGGCAGCAACAGATACGACCACGTTCTGAGCCTCTAGCCTGCGAGGAAAGAGATAATCTACGTTCGAAGTCTTCGTCCAGCGAGACAACAACTGATGCAGCGTCCT
>NW_026129236.1:65724-75250 GCF_022985175.1 Labeo rohita
GCTGGAGACTTGGACTTGGTATCTGTTGTTGTCTCACCTTTGCAGGCCAGAGACTCAGAGCGGGGTTGATCTGTGTCCGATGAGGAGGAGATTGCAATTTGGCACTTCTCCATTTCCATGCTGTGATTGGCTGGTTCCATCAGAGTGGGGGACACGTGGTTGCCCACCCTTCTTTCCTCCTGTGGAATTCATTTGCATAGTCCAAACACAAAGCTAGAAAAGTGTCACTAAAGTTTTACTGGTGCATTTATCACTTTCCAAACCATAATCAGAATGCATTTGGCAATGTTACGAACACATTAATTCCAAACATGATGGGAAAAGATTGTACAAAGATCTTTTGACAAGGCGACAGAACACCTGAGAGGAGATGATGCAACCCCCCAGAAGACCTCAGATGATTCTAAAGCTGGAACAACATACACAACTACAAAACTTTGCTATAAGTTTTATCACAACATATAATCATTGCAGTTAATGGTGTTCACTGTCAGTTTGATTACATGCAATTTGTAATTAACTGCATGATATTTACTGTACATTTCTGTCGTGGTCACCACTAATAACCTAATTCTAAATATATAATATAGAATAAAATATAATAGAAAAATATAATAGAAATATAATATAGAAACTTAAAATTTTCTGTAAAGCTGCTTAAAATAAAATTGAATTGAATTATAATGAACATCTGAATGGAACACATGGTTTGGATCAATATTGGGACACATTAGCTTGCGATAATCATTTTATGTCATATGATTAAGATGGTGGAATGAAGAACCAGATGGATTAACAAATGCAAAGTGTGTGATATTTACTTAAAGAGAGCAACCATATCTTTGTGTTGTTTTACTTACCTTTTTATTCTTTGTTTATTCTGCATTCATTTATTCATTCATTCATTCATAATCATTTATCTTTTAATCATTTTATTATTCAATTTAATCATATAATCATTTATGATAATTATTATAGTCATTTATATACCCATTTCATTGATTCATTAATTGATTAGTAATTTATATTACATTATACTATTGTTTTTATATATTTTTTTTCCATTGCTGTGTAGTCTTATGACTGTGTTTCAAGAGCTGTTTGTCTTCATGAATAAGAGATAAGAGGGAATGTTTATGGAAAGGTTTATGGGATGTTGTTGTGAATCAGTTTGGTAGTTGATGAGTTGTTCTGTTACTGGACAAACTGTTATTTTTTGACAGAATCTGGAGTCCATGGCTGAATCTTAATTGTGTAGGCATGGGGGACTCGATCTAACAATAATACAATTATCCTCCATTATTTACAAACTTAGATTTGTGTCCAAATTGGTTAAACTGATACATATAAACTGTTAAAAGTAAAAAAATAAACATTTTACCTACAATAATAAAATTTTCTTGTAAAAGTTACTGTCTTTGACAGTACTTATAATACAATATAATATAATGTAACGTAATATAATATAATAATAACTTAATAATGTTTATCAACAGGTAGAAATTGGATATCTTACAGTATTCTTGTACTCAAAAAAAAAAAAAAAAAAAAAGGCCAAATGTTTTTTCTCCATTGTGCAGATTGCTTCTTTCACAGTCTGTTGTTGGCAAGAACAAGGTAGGAAAGGTAGGAAATTTTCATTCAGATTTGCTCAGAAAAAGGAATGGTTAACACACATATTTTTAAGGTAACAATTTGGACAGTGGCACTGTATTAGCATTCAATGCCAGTCATGTCATCTGTCAACACTGTAGAAAATTTGTTGCATAGTGTTTACTGACTTACCAGAGGCGGACAGTAGTTAAGTATTTTTACTCTGCTGTAAAAGTACTTTTCAAGTGTCTGTACTTTATCAGTGTTTTTTTTACTTTACTTCACAACATTCCAAAGCATAATATTGTACTTTTTACTGCACTGCGTTTCATGTTAAATATCATTTAATACCTAATTACATTAGAAATCTGTTACTTTCTTACTTTCACTCAAATAAAAGTAATTCAAAGATTTACTTGAGTACAAGAAAGCACTACATTTTTAATGTTCTTAAGTATTAAAGGGAAAACAAACAATAACTTTTATTTATGACATGTGTGGCAGGGTGGATAAGTTCCCTCACCTGTATTTAGAACGACAGCCTATCAGAACGGGGTAGTTGTTATATAAAGGCTGCGATTAGGCTACCTGGGATGCGTTATTGCTTACTTTTTGTGTGTGCGGGTTTCCGCGTAATAAAAATTTTAGCTGTTTGGCTAATATTGCAGGGGGCTCGTTTTTACCAGTAAATCTTATTTATTGTAGCTGGAACATCGGCGTGTTTGCGGCTTCGCGGTGGTGGGCAGGTTGTCACGATCCCTCGGTAGGTTAAGTTGGTTAACCGTTTGCGTGGCATTCACGCTTGTTATAACTTGCACGGTTTCTTTATTCCAGCTGGGTTGATTCCACTCATCCTCCGGTAAAATTGCTGAGATTTGTGCTGTGAGCAACTGTATGATTTGTGTGTTTTGGTGACCGATATTTGGTAAGTATAGTTACTTTTTTTTAAAAATGAATAATGGGTCAGATTAATTTAATTAATGGTTTGTTTTTAGCAGGACGAATAAATTCTTTGGGAGCGCTCCGTCTTTTAAGGGTTGGGGTGATCGCCTTCTGCATAGAGCAGGATTAAGACGGCGCTGCTGTTTTGCTGTTTGTGTTTTTGTATTTTTGTATTTTTGTTTTTTTCTTTTTCCCACTAAAGCCGGTGGTTGTGGCAGTAGCTATCCCGATTACTTGACCGCTTATTTGTTGGGTGGTGTGCGTTGATCTGCCCTTCAGTCTTTGAACTACCGGCTGGGTGTAAGTTTGTTGTTGTGATTTTTCTTTTTTGGAGTTTTGTTTTATTATACTGCTTGTATAATCATTCTTAGTTTTGGTTGTGCTATAGTAGGATTTGTTTTTCGTGTATTGTATCGTTGTTCCTTATTTTTGACTTGTTTTGCTTTATTTAAATTTGATTATTCTGAAGTTATTGTAAACTTTTTGTTTTGTATTTCTTTTTCTTTCATTTTTCTATTAAGTGACAATTGTCTAGTGCCAGTCATGTTGTGTACGATTTAACAATTTGTAAAATTGTCTTATTCTATTAAGGTTTCAGTCTAATTCTGCTTTGGGTATTTATTGCCTAATTGTTTCTTTTTTTGTTGTTATTTTAGGCCCCTGAGTCAGGCGGCTAGCTGCTGTAGTATCCTGGGTGGTGGTATTTGGAGCACAGAGTGTGGATTGCCGTTTGTAGTCATTCACTTCACTGTGTGTATGTGAGTGTGCGTGTGGTTTACAATTAATCACCTTGCAGCTAGCCTACCCTGCTATGGGTGAGCCTTAGGTATTTCAGTTACTGGTTTGTGTCTGATTTTTGATGGAACCAACTTCTTGCTTGATCTTAAGTATTTTATTGGAATATTGTGAATTTAATAAATATTTTGTATAATACCTATGCCTCTGCCTCTCATGGTAACGAACCTGTATTTGATTTTTCATTAAGCATTTAGTTCCCCTCACTTTGAAGGGGTGTGAAGGCGTAGTCTGTAGTGCAGTAAAAAGTGACATTACGGAATGTAGTGAAGTAAAGTTTTCCAAAAAAAAACAACACTTGAGTAAAGTTACTTGAGTAAAATAAAAATACTTAATTACTGTCCGCCTCTGTGACTTACTATTCTTGAAAAATGTAGTAGCCAGTATGCAGTGTATACTGGGCAGTAGACAGTATGTTAACAGTATGTTAGTATGTCATATTGAACACAGCCTGTGATTTTAGTGAAAATGACTTTTATTTTGGTTCGGTCGATGTGACGTCATAAGAGTGTGCCGCGCTCCTGCATCTGTGATTCAACTGAAGAAAGGTGAGTGTTTTTAATAGTTAAAAGTGTTTCAGTCAAATAAACTCATTTAGAGAATTGTGTATAAAACTGAGAAATGTATTAACCTGTGAAACATTGTGATGCTTTATCTAGTGATAGCAATGAAGGGTATTTTATGTGAGTAAAGTTTTCCGGCACATGAGTAACAGAAACGGTGCATCTCATTTTGCTCCCTATATACAGTGAATCAGTTTATCATAAAAACAAAATCAGTCACTGGCGAGTAGTGATGGAGAAACGGAGCATTTTAACAATCCGGGCCACTTAAATCAACCGCATCGCAAAGTGATTCACTGTTTTAAATCACGAAACGCAACGCGCTGAAGAAATCTGCTGCTGTGTTGCCTAGTCCGCGGTTTTTCTTTAACACTTAAGCACAGTTGTTGCGTGTTGTTTTTCATGTTCGCGTTGAAGCGACCACAATAACGTGATATTTAGCATCTGGAATGAACTCGACTTTTACCAGGGGACCCCCTCGAACCGCCATTAGGCTAGTTTTGAGTAGAAATTAGGCGGGATTTGCTGTCAAAACCTGGCAACCCTGATCTGCTACTCAAAGCAGTGGAAATGCGGCAACTATATATTTAAGGTTGTTTTTAATTAACTATTTTAACTTGTTCTTTTTGTGTTTCTGTTTTATTGTAGTGCTTTGGGTTTTAGACAAGCACATTACAAATAAAATTTCTGTAATTTGTAAATATATTTTAATCAGGTAAATTAACTCTGACTCTGGGCTGCATTTCCCAAAAGTATCATAAGCCTAAGTTGATCATTCCATTGCTTTCAGTGGGTCTAAAGTGTACTTAAGCTTACAATGCTTTTGGGAAACACAGCCCAGATTGACTCTCTTACCAATGCACTGACAAAGTAGGGAGCTGATGGAGATGCACTCAAAGATTTATTTTTCTTTCTGTTAGTTATTATTCTCATCTTAAACAGGACAAAGGGATTGAAACCACAGAAAAAGTGACACTATTATAAAGATGGCATTTATTAAAGAAGAGAGCAAAGATGATATTTATTAAAGAAGAGTGAAGACATGAAGAAACATTCAGAGTCAAACATGAAGATACTGAGGAACAAACAGACATGGCATTTATTAAAGAGGAAGAAGCATTCAGAGTGAAGATACTGAGGAAACAGAGTCAAACATGAAGATACTGAAACACAAACAAAGATGGCGTTTATTAAAGAGGAGAGTGAAGACATGAAGAGTGAAGAAACATTCAGAGTCAAACATGAAGATACTGAGGAACAATCAGGTTGGTTTTTATTCTCAAATCTAAACTCACTTTAGAAATCAATATTTATGAAGAATGTCACAAGTGTAGAAATGTTGTGACATTTCAAATGTTGACTTAAAATCACGACGACAAATACAAACGCTGCCTTCAAGTGCAGCTGAGAAGGGTATTTGTTATTTTGACATCATGCATTTAAGTTGTAACAATAATATGGAATTAGCCAAAAAAATATTTTATGTAACATTAAACCTCTGCTTCTAATATTAAAACCATTGATTTCTAGCACTTTGGCTAATTATGCAAAAGTATCTTAGAAAATCACTTATTTTGCACAAAGCAAATGTTGTAATGTCATTGATCAGATTTAAATGTGCATTTGGCACATTTGTTCATTTAAAGGTATTTGGTAAGCAAATAAAACAGCCAGTGGATACTAAGGCCATGTCGACACTAATCCATTTTCATTTGAGTTCGCATCTTTTTCTCTCCGTTTTGGCCTACCATCCACACTGAGACGGCGTTTTTATCAAGGAAAACTGAGTCTTTTGAAAATGCTCTCCAAAGTGAATAAATTTAAAAACAGTTTTCACATTGTAGTGTTGACTGTGAAAAATGGAGACTTTTGAAAATGACGCACGTTTAGTCATGTGACACATATTATACCAATAGATATGTATTTTTAAACGGGTAATTGTGCCTGTTATGTGCTATTCACTTTCACACTGCTGCCTTGTACACCCTTCATATTACAGTCCTAAAAAGATGACAAAAAAAATGTACTCAGTTGCTCCTGTGGAAAGACATGAAGGCAGTTGCGTTTTAAATCAAACACGAGTGATCGCGACATGGACGCGTCAGTGAATGATGAGATATATCCATAAATGAAGTGATCCTGCCAGAAAACTTATGTCTGTTCCGTCTGTATCATCTCAGTTAGGGCTGCACGATTAATCGCATGATATTGTGAGGCGCGCTTAGTCAATGAAGCCGGTACTTTGATTAGTAGCAAAGCTCCATCACATGCGTTCAGCTGGAGCGGCAATTAATACACAGAGCCGTAAATCACTGACAAGCTACGCCAAATCGCGCTCATAATCGAATGCGATTTAATCGTGCAGCCCTAATCTCAGTGAGTTTTTGACTGAACATGCATCATCGTTTAAATACCTCAATTTTTACAGTCCACTGTACAACACAAAAATGCCATTGTCAAATGTATCCACTTTGGAGAGTGTTTTCAAAAAGCTCAGTTTTCCTTGAAAAAAAAAATAACTCCATCTCCATCTCAGTGTGGACTGAAGGCCTAAACAGAGAGAAAAAAAAACATTTTCAGATGAAAACATATTACTGTTGACCAGGCCTAAAATATAGAATGAGATAATCCCTTGAAGAAGCATGACAACATGTAGCCCATACACATATGTTTATACACATATTCACATAATATACATACGTACACCTACACCGATACTAACATATACTCATAAATAATAATAAAATAATAAATAAATAAATAAATAAATCCGGTCACACACAAGAAAAACATTTACAGCCATACTTTGCTTGCAAATAGGTGAAGAGCGATATTTTGAAGGAATACAAAGAAGTGATAGATCTTAGAGACCCAGGCAGACTATTCCAATCTGAAGGAGCTTTAAATTTAAAAGTACGTCTACCAGTCTCTTTAAAAATGTTTGGCACAGTGAAAGAGGGATACTCAGTATGTCTCAATCTATATCTAGATCTATATGGAATTAAATATTCCTTCAGATAAGAAGGATAATCATAATACACACATTTAAAAATAACCTGGTACCAATGATACTGTCTTCTGGCCTCTGGTGATAATAAGTTCAGTGAGTCATACAATACACAATGATGAGTAGTGAAGGGACATCTCAGAACAAATCTACAAATATTATTAAATACAACGGTTAAAGGTTTCAAGTTAGATTCTGAGGTGTTTTGGTAAACAACATCTGCATAGTCTAATAAAGGAAATATTAACTGTGACACAATTCTCAGCCTAGTAAGTTGAGTAAAACAATTAATAGAACGATACAGTATTCGTAGGTTACAATTGATCTTTTTCACGACAGAATTAATGTGACACCTAAAACAAAGCTGTGAGTCAAGCCAGAGGCCCAAATATTTAAATTCAGCGACTTGTTCAAGTGGAGTATCGTCTAAAAATTTAAGTAAAAAATTATTACTTTGGTTCAAAGAGGCTGATCTAGTAGCGAACAGCATACTATATGACTTTTTCTTATTTAATAGTAAATGATTGGACTGGAACCAACGTTGAATAGCATTAAAATTAGACTGTAGTAAGGATTGGGTCTTAGAGACCAAGACATTAGATGAGTATATCACTGTATCATCAGCATACAAATGAATACTACAGTCTGAGCAAATTTGTGGAAGATCGTTTATAAATAAAGAAAAAAGAAGAGGCCCCAGGGAAGAACCCTGGGGGACACCTTTCTCCATTATCACAGACTGAGATATACAACCATTTAAACAGACACGCTGACGTCTACAGTGAAGATAAGAGTTAAACCAAAGAAGAGAATCTTTAGAGAGGCCTATTGCTTGTAATTTATCGAGAAGCAGATAGTGGTCAACCATATCAAAGGCCTTAGAAAGATCTATAAATATTGCACCAGTAGACACGTTATTATCAATGGCAGATGCAACGTCGTTTGTAAATTTTAAAAGAGCTGTAGATGTAGAAAAATTTGGCCTGAAACCAGATTGGTTGGGTGACAAAATAGCAAAATCATTAACATATTTAAATAATTGTTTGAATATTATTTTTTCAAATACTTTTGCTACACTACTAATGATAGAAATTGGTCTATAGTTATTAGGATCAAGAACATTGCCACCCTTGTATATTGGTGTAACTCTGGCAGACTTCCACATTGATGGAACCACACAAGTGGATAATGATAGGTTAAATAAATCTGATAAAGGAAATGCCAGTACATGAGAAGCAAGCTTAATAAACTTGATCTCCAGGCCATCAGGGTCAGCGTTACCAGACTTTAATTCAGAGATTGCCTGCTCAACATCAGTAGGGTTTATTGTAACAAATGAGAAAGAGCTATGCCGCTCATTTGCCAGACCAGAATAGGAAAAATTAGAGAATTGTGAGCTACAAATAGAGGAAAAATGTTGATTAAAAGCATTGGCAACTGCAAGAGGATCACTAATAATGTCATTGTTCACTTTAATTTTGGTAGCAGTACTTTTAGTAGAATTGTTAAGTAAAGAATTTATATTTCTCCAAAACTTCTTAGGATTACTGAAATTATTGGATAACAAATTTTTGTAATAATTAGATTTGGCATTTCTAGTTTTAGTTGTACACATGTTTCTAAGTTGTTTATAAACAGCCCCATCTGCTGAGTCCTTTGAATATCTATACTTTACCCACGCCTTGTCTCTTTGTTTAAATAAATGTATTAAGTCAGAATCCACCCATGGTAAATGATGACCTTTACTGAAATCCAAGGGGCATGTTTATCAATAACTTTAAGGACTTCAGTGTGGAAAAAATGCCAAGCATCTTCAATAAACGGAATAAGATAGAGCCTATTCCTATTCCTTTCTGGTGACAACTTAATTCTCATTGGTTTCAGAATCAGAATCAGCTTTATTCTGATGTGCACAAACACACAAGGAATTTGTTGTGTTTTTTTTTTTTTTTAAGGTTCTTCTGGTACATGCATGCATACATATATACGGACATATCTGAAAGACTTAACAATAAAAAATAATGTAGGGGCTGTTTCAGAAAAGACATTAAGAAATTAATGTCTGGGATTAAGTCCAGAACCTGACTTGAAATAACTTAATCAGAGTTAAAGTGGTACCATAAATAAGGAGTCAAGAAAATTTGATTTGCACGCTTACTCTTAACCAGTCCTTGATGTTGATTATAGATCAAATCGATCCACCATGGCAAACAGCAAATATATTTGTACTGTTTATTACATTTGAGTTGTGTTTTCCCCAGTGCATATTCTTCATCTGTAAATGTTAGAAAGTCAAGCAAACCTATCCAGTTTGCTGTCAGGATTGGCCTTCTTAAAAAGGCAAAATAATATATGTACGTTTTCTTAATATGATAATTAAAAACAACAGACTGATGAAAATGCGGGGAAATTTTTTTAATATACGACGTGTAGTGAAAATGCTGTGCAGTACAACGCAAAGCGGAACGGTGGTCACCCTAGCTGTGCGTTAGCGCAACTCTCTCTGCAAACAGTAAATGTATTCAAAAACAGTGGTTTTACCACCTGGTTGCTGAGGAATATAATAGCTAGTAGCTAGTATCTAGGCTATTTTATTAATAAGAATCACGGGGAAGCGCTGACAATA
>NW_026129236.1:75750-84300 GCF_022985175.1 Labeo rohita
GACTGCATGCAACTCAAATAATAAATAAAAACATAGGCTACAACCAACTGTAATGGACTGTGCCCAAGATTTAATGATTTAGTTTTAAGATATATGAAAACATTTGATCAGCGGTTTGTAGCCATGTGGCCTCTCTCTGGTTTTATGACGACTGGAACTTCTATGGTTAACATTAAAACATTACAATTTAAAATGAGTCTTTAAAGCACTAAATTGAAAATGAAATAATAGAAAGCCTACATAAAAGAGGAAGAGGAATAGACATTTACTCATTTGAGCTAGTAATTAGAACTGTATTAGCCAGCTTACATTTGATTTACATTTACTGCTATAATAAAAATACATTATATTAAGGTTTATAATTATTTATTCCATAGAACGTCTGGATACTGGATTCTGGCTGGCAGGTCTGCAGTAAAACCGTTTAATGCACAGGTAGTTCCAAGTCAGTTTAATCACCTTTCTATATCAATGCGCTGTTTTAATTTATGCACACAAAGGTACACAGGGAAAGAGAAAAGAGAAAGATCGGAGATCGCATTGTGCTGTGCACATACGTAAACTTATTGTCAGCGCTTCCCCGCGATTCTTTTTAATAAAATAGCCTAGATACTAGATAGCTACATTATATTGCTCGGCAACCAGGTGGTAAAACCGCTGTTTTTGAATACATTTATTGTTTGCAGAGAGAGTCGTGCTAACGCACAGCTACGGTGACCACCCATCCCACTTTGCGTTGTACTGCACAGCATTTTCACTACACGTCATATATTGAAAAAAATGCCCCACATTTTCATCAGTCTGTTGGTTTTTAATTATCATATTAAGAAAACGTACATACATTATTTTGCCTTTTTAAGAAGGCCAATCCTGACAGCAAACTGCATATGTTTGCATGACTTTCTAACATTTACAGATAAAGAATATGCACTGGGGAAAACACAACATCTCAAATGTAATAAACAGTACAAATATATTTGCTGTTTGCCATGATGGATCGATTTGATCTATAATCAACATCAAGGACTGGTTAAGAGTGTTACCACTTTAACTCTGATTAAGTTATTTCAAGTCAGGTTCTGGACTTTATTCCCAGCATTTCTTAATGTCTTTTTTGAAACAGCCCCTACATTATTATTTATTGTTAAGTCTTTCAGATATGTCCGTATATATGTATGCATGTATGTACCAGTAGAACCAGAAAAAAAAAAAACCACAACAAATTTCTTGTGTGTTTGTGCACATCTGGTGAATAAAGCTGATTCTGATTCTGAAACCAATGAGAATTAAGTTGTCACCAGAAAGTCATTTCCCATTCTATATTTTCATGATATGCTAATTTTTTTTCTGAGATATGAATTTTTTGGGTTTTCATTTAGGCCTGGTCAACAGTAATATGTTTTCATCTGAAAATGTTTTTTTTTTCTCTGTGTTTAGGCCTTCAGTCCACACTGAGATGGAGATGGAGATTTTTTTTTTTGTCAAGGAAAACTGAGCTTTTTGAAAACACTCTCCAAAGTGGATAAATTTGACAATGGCATTTTTGTGTTGTACAGTGGACTGTTTTATTTAAACGATGATGCATGTTCAGTCAAAAACTCACTGGACTGTAAAATTCGATTATGGATTTGGTATTTAAAAAATTGCGCTCCAGCTGAACGCATGTGATGGAGCTTTGTCAATCAAAGAACTCACTGAGATGATTAATCGTGCAGCCCTAACTGAGATGATACAGACAACAGACAAGTTTTCTGGCAGGATCACTTCATTTATGGATATATCTCATCATTCACTGATCACTCGCGCAACTGCCTTCATGTCTTTCCACAGGAGCAACTGATCACTTTTTAGGACTGTTTGATTTAAAAATAGCACATAACAGGCACACTGCCCTCATGTTTTTGTCACATGACTAAACGCAGGATTTTTCACAGCAACTGAATGTGAAAACTGTAAATTTATTTTTGGAGAGCATTTTCATCTTTTTAGGACTGTAATATGAAGGGTGTACAAGGTAGCAGTGTGAAAGTGAATAGCACATAACAGGCACAATTAAATGATTTTCTTAGATACTTTTGCATAATTAGCCAAAGTGCTAGAAATCAATGGTTTTAATATTAGAAGCTGGGTTTAATGTTACATAAAATATTTTTAGGCTAATTCCATATTATTGTTACAACTTAAATGCATTATGTCAAAATAACGAATACCCTTCTCAGCTGCACTTGAAGGCAGTGTTTGTATTTGTCATGTGATTTCAACTCAACATTTGAAATGTCACAACATTTCTACACATTCTTCATATTGATTTCTAAAGTGAGTTTAGATTTGAGAATAAAAACCAACCTGATTGTTCCTCAGTATCTTCATGTTTGACTCTGAATGTTTCCTCACTCTTCATGTCTTCGCTCTCTTCTTTAATAATCACCATCTTTGTTTGTGTTTCAGTATCTTCATGTTTGACTCTGAATACGTCTTCACTGTCCCCTTTAATAAATGCCATCTCTGTTTGTGTCTCAATATTTTCATGTATATCTCTGAACGTTTCTTCACTCTTCATGTCTTCACTCTCTTCTTTAATAAATGCTATCTTTATTTGTTCCTCAGTATCTTCATGTTTGACTCTGAATGCTTCTTCACTCTTTGGGTCTTCACTCTCCTCTTTAGTAAACACCATGGATCGCGGAACGTACCAAAAGAAGGGGGGGCCCGGGAAGGTGTGTGTGGTTTGGAGGGGGGGGGGGTCTATAAAGTCTGTAAGATTATACATTTTACATGCTAATCTACATTTTAATATTTAAAACAATACTAATAGTATAGTTATTAATATCTTATAAATGAGTCCATTGATAAATGTCTAAAATGTTATAAATGAGTCCGGGCTTCGGGACAATTTTCACGTCATAGTTCAGACGCGGGCCGGGCTTCGGGCCTGTTTTATACATACACCAATTATGGTGATGAAAACAAATTTCTGCCACGAAAGCAAATGATCGCCAAGTATATTAAGCCTGCTAGGCAATGAAGGATGATCTGACTCTGAAAGTTTTTAGTCCATCCATTCATAGTCCGCAATCTTGCTAATCAATGAAAGAACCTTCGGACTGACTGCTGTTAGCTTTCTTGATGTGGTCTTCTCCACTTTTGATCCCTTCTCAGGGTTCATCTTAAAAAGGCATCTGTTCAATGAAAAAAATCATTAGTAATAAAACATAGACTGTAACATATGCTCCAAATATAGAAATAATAAAAGCAGAGTAATTAGAATTTGCATAGGGCATGCTTGTGGAGGATGTTTGCTATAAAGACATGTATGTGAGAGGATGTTATGTGTGAGACAGACATATTGTAAGAGAGTGTGTTATGTGAATGTGTGTGTGTGTGTGTGTGTTTGAGAGAGTGTGAGTATGTGAGGATGCGTGTGTGTGTGTGTGTGTGTGAGAGTGTGTATGAGAGTGAGTTAGGGCTGTGCAAATAATCGCATGCGATTATGATGCGCATCTCTTCAGTAATGCCGGTTCCGTGATTAGTCGTAAATTTCCATCACGTGCAGTCAGACGCATTCATTATGGAGCGGCACTCACTACAAAGAGCCGAAATTCACTGACAAGCCGCGCAATATCGCGTTCATTATCGCCTGCGACAAAGTTCTCTGCTGTCAAGGGTGAACTTCCTGTTGTTATACATTAGAAAAAGAAGGGATCAGTAACACTGTGACAAACTTAAATTAACCACAGCTATTACAGCTATAATCTGTGAACATCTTTACACATCTTTGTGCAACTCTCACCCTTTTACACTGACCTTGACTTTATACGCTCACAGAACTTGCTCACTGAATCTGCTCACAGAATCTGTAACGAGAAAAAAAAAGGCATGTAAATATATGACATGTTGGGAAATCTACAAAAATACAAAGAAATATATTTTGAAATATATTATATCCATAGTACTGAACCCTATCTGTGTCACCTGTGAATCCATGTCAGTGAGTCCCTATCAATAATCCCTACCAGCTTCAATAACAGCAGCGCATCACTGCAAAAAATGCTTTTCTTACTTATATTTTTTGTCTTCTTTCCAACCAAAATATATAAAAATTCTCAAATCAAGAAGGATTTTCTAGATGAGTAAAAAATTGTCTTGTTAAAAAAATGTCAAAATAAAGTGGATTTTTGCTTGTTCTAATCAACATAATCTGCCAAAGGGGTAAGAAAAATAATCGTTTTCTGATTGAAATAAGATTTTTTTGCTTACCCCAGTGGGAGATTATTTTTACTAATCCTTCTTGATTTAAGAATTTTTACATATTTTGGCTAGTAACAAGACAAAAAATCTAAGTAAGAAAAGCATTTTTGCAGTGTTTAATTTAGAAGGGTAATTAAAAACTATCAAGAAACAGAAGTTGTGAAACTTTTTCCCCTAGACTTACATCCAATACCTAACCAGCATATATTTTCATGCTGGAATGCTGGTTTATACTGGTCCTTAGCTGGTGACGTGCTGGTCCAGGACCAGTTTAAACCAGCAAAGGACCAGCATCCCGGCATCAAAACCTACCTAACCAGCATATGCTGTTTTTTTTTTTTCAACAGGGTTGACTGCAGATAGTTCAGATCATCATTGTGACTATATCTGAAAGTAAAACTTGCAGTCCAGTTTGTAAAGCCAATTTCAGTATACAGGCGTAATAGCCAGTGCTCGTAACGTTAGGGCGGCCGTACACGGTGCGAATTCGGACAGTTGGAAGACTGTATGGCCACGCACACGTTACGAGTGACTTTGTTAACGGACGCAGTGGTACACGGCACGATTTTAAAACCTGCCGATTTCCGAGGCAATCACATTCACGAAGTTCCGCACCAAAAACATGGACTCCGAGGAAGAGATCCTTTTCGGTTAAATTTAACGGTAAAATGTTAAATCATGCAGTGTGTCTCTGTATATTTAGGGTGATCAAATTGTTTGCCCATGAAATCTTAGAGAAACGTTGTGTATAATATACTGTGTATGTACTGTTAAATTCAACTGCTCTCTGTCTATCTCATAACTGCATATAAAAAATATGAGCTCTGACTCTTTGCTACACATGCAGGAACCGTCTGATCACCCTTGCGTGTGTACACTGGTTGCAAACTTGACAAAACTTCACCTCTACAGCAGTGCTAACAAGCATATGCATTAAAGACATTGGAACTGCAATGCTGACAGCACTGTACAGTATTGTAATGTATGTTTTAACATAGTATTATGCACGTCGAGGGGGCTAGTTGGCCACCACTATAGCTAAATTTCCAGTTTGCTCAACAAATCGGCTCGTTCAACAGCACACACGTCACGCTTTCAATCCGACAGCTCCCGAAGTTTTTTGACATGTTTAAAAATGATCGTGAGGTCGGGAAGTGCTCGTAAGGCACTCTGCTCGTCTCGTAATTTCTCACACACCATACGAGCCCCGACCATACGAGAAGAGACGATTTCCTCCTATAACAAAAAAAAAAAAAAAAAATCGCATGCGAGCTTGTACGACCTCAAAAATCGCACCGTGTACGCCCGCCTTTAGAGGGAAAAGGTGCCGACGAACAGTGTTCGGAGAGGGTTGGGTCACTTTAAGCGTTAGTCCTAATGAATCTGTTTCTGAATTAATAACTTTCATCCAACCTTGCCTCGGAAAACAGTATTTTTTTAGCTTGTAGACGACGCCTACGACGATGTATATAAAAACTAAAAATATTCCACTATGGGTCGAAAATGGGTAAAGTTGGCAACCTTTTTACTTACCGCATCAATAACTCCGTATCTAAACCTTCTTAAAACACAAATGACACGTCTTTCGAATAAAAGTAACGTAAACAACCAGCTAACGTTAACAACCTAATTTTCAGCAAAACGAACCTGTTTGGGTTTTTGCCTCAGGGCCTAACGTAACTTTACTTGATAAAGAAACCTGATACTACAAAAGTATGTAGTACTATTCGGACAAAATCTAGTAAAAAAAAATTTAAAAATACACTGTACCATCAAATGAAACCTAAATTTTAAACTTTTTGAAGATTTTAAATGTCTAACGTTAACATTACTGATCAGAGCCAACGTTTAAAACACTGATTTAACAATGTAAAAATATTCCTTATGCTAGGACTCAAATATTAAAGAAGTAGTAGTAATGACCAAAATATAAAACATGTACTTTACCTGCTTATTTTCGCCTCACATCGAAGATCGAAGCTGAAGGTCGAGTGATAAATAATCCCGCGCGGCAACCCCACTGCGTGCTTAGTGGAGAATGTAAATAATTCCTTTAGTTTGAATATTAAAATCTTAATTTTTGTAATTTAAATATCAGCGTATTAATTATATTATTATATCACTTCATGAAACGACACTGTGGAAATAAACGTGTAACAAAACACTAAACGGAGCTGAACTACTTTGAAAAGCGGAAGAAGATGTGGTCAGTCAGTGACAGTAGTAATGAAAGTGATTCTTTTGCTGAATTGATTCTTTCGCATAGAACATTTTACGAACCGGTTCAAAAACTGATTTTCTTTTACGGAAACACGCAATTACTTACATACAAAACATATTATATCATTAATAATTATATAAAAAATATTTTTTTATTTAAGTCAGCTTACCTCACCAGTTACTGAAACTGCTTAGAATAAGCTGGCAGAATGTAATGTAAATGTGCCGACTTGTAAATAAAAAATTGCAGTTGAACAGGGAGTATTAATTTTATTTGTTTGTGTTAAAAACTTGCACTGCAATGTCCTATTTTTCAAAATATATATATATATATATATTTTATAGTTTTATTATATTCTATGTTATTCTTGTATTCTTGTTTATGTGGAAATTATTTTTTTTTGGCAATGTTGACATGTTTTTTAAATTTACAGTCTAATTCTGTCATTTTACAATTTTCAACTGTATTTCAAAAATACGTGAAAAAACTGTAAAATAAAACAGTAAAATTCTGTAAAAAAAACAGTTGTACATGTTTTTCATGTGATTTTACACTGGATATGTAAATTTACAATCTGTTTCTGTCATTTTACAGTTTTTAACTGTATTTCAAAAATACGTGAAAAAAACTGTAAAATAAAACAGTAAATTTCCGTAAAATAACAGTTTTTTTTTTACAGTGTATGCAATAGGCTGAAACTTGCCACAAAGCACCAGCAAAAGCAATCACAATGTCGGGGGGAAAAAGTAAGGAGATATCTGAATTATTTATTAATAAACCAGTGTTTTCTGAGTCAGTGTCCCAAAGATGAATTTGCCGAACCTGACTCACAATCTCCTCTTTGGATGCGCCTTAGAGAAATGCCTCTTTAAAGATTACATATTAAAAGAGTTTTTGTTTTTGAGAAAGAGTATTTGTTTTATTTCGTTAAGTAATAATTTCAAGCTTTCTATAGATAGCTTTCATCATGTCTGTGAGGTATATGCGCCTAATAGCAAACAATTATCTAAGTTTAACGTTGAAACTAACATTGTTTTATACTTGAACTCTTTTGGGCCTTTATCTATATATTTTATTTTGGACAAGTCGTGATGATTTGAAAAGGCAACGTTTATCAAACAGGTGGTGTCTGTTTGATCAATGTGTTAGATCAGTCTTCCGCTGACCGCTTGGTCGTTTTTCTAAACTGACTTAAAAAAATTAAACGAAATAAATAAGCTTGTTCAAACATAAAGCTTATCTTACATGACCAGAGCTCTCTATGGATCAGCTGTTGCGCGAAAGCAGGTTTAAATATTTCGATGTGATTGCGATTTCAAAGGTTTTACAGACATGGCGAAATCATCATCATATAGCAATAAGATTGAGTGTGTTTGAATCGAGATTGCGATCTATAGCCTATGTATTTTGGATGTCATAATTTGTACCAGACCTCAAAAGTTACCCGGGCCCAGGCCCGGGCGGCCCCCCCGGTTCCGCGATCCATGGTAAACACCATCTTTGTCTGTGTTTCAGTATCTTCATGTTTGACTCTGAATGTTTCTTCACCGTCCCCTTTAATAAATGCCATCTCTGTTTGTGTCTCAGTATCTTCATGTTTAATTCTGAATGGTTCTTCAATCTTCATGTTTTCACTCTCCTCTTTAATAAATGCCATCTTTATTACAGTGTGCCACTTGGATCTCACTCGCTTCGGCAAGAGTTTTTTTCTGTGGTTGCGGTCACTTTGTCCTGTTTAAGATGAGAATAATTAACAGAAAGAAAAATAAATGTAAACTAAATCTCTGGGTGCATCTCAATCAGCTCCCTACTTTGTCAGTGCACTGGTAAAGGAATCAATCTGGGCTGTGTTTCCCAAAAGCATTGTAAGCTTAAGTACACTTTAGACCCACTGAAAGCAATGGAATGATCAATTTAGGCTTATGATACTTTTGGGAAATGCAGCCCAGAGTCAGAGTTAATTTACCTGATTAAAATAGATTTACAAATTACAGAAATTTTATTTGTAATGTGCTTTTCTTAAACCCAAAGCACTACAATAAAACAGAAACACAAAGAGAACAAGTTAAAATAGTTAATTA
>NW_026129237.1:0-19145 GCF_022985175.1 Labeo rohita
ACATATCAATTACTGAAAAAACCTTACAATCTAATGGTATGCCATTACAAATTGTAGATGGATCGGCTACTAGGGGGGTGATTTTTTTCAGTATGCTTATTGGCTACTCTGTAGTCTATTGTGAGTCTCCATGACCCATTGGCTTTCTTGATGGGCCATATAGGTGAATTACAGGGACTATTGGTTTTAACGAGCACTCCTTGCTTCAGCAATTTTTCTACAATAGGTTTGACTCCCTGTATAGCTTCCTTACTGATCGGGTATTGTTTGGTAACAGGAGGGGCGGTTCCTGTAAATTTGGCTGGTTCTACACCTGTGAGAAACCCGCAATCATCTTTGTCTTTAGCCCAAATTGGATGATTCTGTAAGAAAGCATACTCAGGAGTGATTGCATTACTGGTAGAAACTTGTGCTGAAGCAATTTTTATGCTAGCAGATTCTGAGGACATGTCTAAAGTTAAATGTACTTGTCTCAGTAGATCCATGCCTAGAATTGCACCTGTATTTAATGGAGCACATAACAATTTTGTAGTCAGAGTTTTTGGGCCTAATTGTACCTCTATGGGTGGAGTTTCATACAAAACAGAATCTTCACCTACTACACCAGTTAAACAAAGTTTAGTTTTCTTGTACGGAATGTTTAAATCTTTAGCCAGTTTTGTAGGAACTACTGTGATTTCTGCACCTGTATCAAGTGTAGCGTCTGCTTAGGATCATTGATGATCGTTTAGGATTTACATTGTAGAGAACCTTTTAGCCTTTTGACATTTGCATATAAATTACAGACCTGGCCTCACGTTCTACATTTATATGGGTGTTTAATGGTCTATGGTTCCCTCCTCACTATCACGAAGATGCTAAACAGATCAGCTCTTGTCTCCCCATTGGACTTCAAAGGCATTCCATGAGGGAGGCAATCACCAGCACCAAGCACCTCAGATCCTTGGTGGCTGGCAGACTGTTCCCAATACACATAACGCACACACATAGAAACCTTTTTCTTTATTTAGACTATATTTAACCAGTTATAAATGTACTTGGTATATGCATGTGTTGCTTGTATGTTTCTATGTTATATTAGCCCAGTTAGCCCTCGTTATTGGTACTAGTTAATCTCTAAATGCGTATTTTCAATGTATGAATGTATCTCTGGTTTAATACCTTCTAGATGTTTCATTCTTGGTATCAAAACTTTATTTTCTGAACAATGGTGTACACCATGTGATTAGAAAATGCATCATACTGTTTGTACTATATTGTGGGTAAAACTGCATCAATTCCCCAGGCCAGCAATAAACATGCAAATGGGCCATAAATGGAGACAAAGAAAAGTTCTCCCGCTCAGCAATCCAAACTTTGTATTGGCCAATTCACCCAAAGGTGGGTGTGGTAGGGAAACTATCAAAAGACCCTAACACCAACCCATCCATGCTCAAACCCTTCGAGACACTCTCCAAGACTCATCCTTTGAGTCAATTTCCGGTAGTTTATCTTCAAGTAACTTTGTCGACTCGCTGTGGATTTTCCTATCTTCGAACGAACTAGAGAAAACCTCCAGAACACCTAAAGGAATTCATCGAGAACTTCCATTGTCTACCGCATCAGGACTCTTGTTCAGCAACAAGCCAATGCAAGTAGCCTTTACAACTATTTAGATGCGCGTTTTAAGTTGAGCCCCTGTTTAAGGTGATTTTGCTTCTCTGATGATTCTCATGTGGTCGCTGGTTAACTGATGCTACATACTGCCATTCTTGCCTTCTCTCTCTCTCTCTCTTTTCTCACTCTCTTTCTTTATGTATGTGTACACGTGTTTTGCTTAGTTAGTTGTATGTTAACTGCAGTTCCATCTATTAAATTGCATATACTCACAATTGATTGTCTCCGTGTGCTGCTCACAATTTGAAGTCACTGAATATTTGATCTTGCTACATGCTACATTTTGAGTTTACTACAAGTTAAGTTACTGCTAGTACTAGTTATTCTTCCTTGGCCAGAAAGTAACCTTTCCTAGAATTGATGAATGATTATAGATCAAATAATTGAGTTATTCTTCCTAATTAATCATAAATATTTCCCTTGCTGAGAAGGAGCAGAATTATGCATAGCATTTCTTTTATTATCTTGCAACTTCTTCCTACACTCTTTCTCCCAATGTCCTAGTTTTCCACAATAATTGCATTTCCCTTCTTTTTTAGACCATCTCTTGTCTCGATTTGTTGTGCTAAACGTAGCTGCTGCTACTCTCACTTTTGCCTTAACATCAGAATCTCTTTCCCAAGTAGCTAACGTGTCTAAGTTACTTCTGAGAGTTTTGTTAGACCAAGTTAGATCTAGGAATGGCAAGGCTTTTCTGTACTCAGCTACAAGGCCATCTGACCAGATGCGGACTAAGGGTCCTGTCATCTAGCACACTTTCAGGATCATCAACTATTCCACTGTAAGTTACAGCTGACTGGCAAAACTTCTCAGTGTATTCACTTACAGTTTCCTCTTTCTTTTGTACACAGTTAGTGATTCTGGACCAGTCTATTTTGGGTCCCATAATATTCTTTAGAATTTTCAAAACACCTTCTCTCAAATCCGCTTTACTGGCATGTCGTAGTTCAGAAGTAACAGCAGACTCAAAACTGTTGAATTCAGATTCAGTTAGAATTTGTGACATCAGCTGTGTGACTTCTACTAACGACATGTCGTAGAGACGCATTTTGCTAATCAGTGCTCTTCTAAATTCACAAAAATTTGTGCGTGCTGAGGGTAAGCCCTGGGACAATCTCTCTATATCTTTAGGTTCCAGCATTTTTGCAATTGCTTGAACCTGGACAACAGAAGAGTTGGGAGGAACACTTTCAATTCCCTCAATTCCCTGAGATCTTCTCCTAGCACCACATACCTTCACTGAATCTACAGGCACATCAGTTACTGATTGGATGGCTACATCTGTTTCAAAGAAAGCTTGTAAGTCAGGATAAATGTTATCAGGCTGACTAACTTCCATATCAGTTTTTTCTAAAGCTTTGTTGCGGTTCAATTTCTTAGTCAAAGCGGATATTCTAGCCCGGAGCTCTTTGTTCTGTTCCTCTAGCTCTGAGTTACGCTGAGACTGTTGTGTAGCTAGCGCTAAACCAAATTCTCTGTGGCAGCAGATAATGCCTTTCACATTGTTCTTACGAATACATGCTCCAAGTACTTTTTTACACTCATCTACAGACCAAGTCTTGTCTGGATGGATCTCATATTTCTTAGTTAATTCTTGTCTAACTTTTTCAGTTACTATTAGGTTCATTTGCACTCCTAACAGTGATTTGAATTCGCTATCTGACCACAAAGGAGTTGCGAGACCACCTTTTTCAGTTGTGGGGATCAGCCTAGCGTTCTTTCTAACCATTTTGTGAGTTTCTTTGTTACCACACAATCACAACACTAAAACTTCTCTGATCAACAGAGGGTACGCTTGTTAACACAGCTCAACTATAGTTAACCTTTCCTGAATTAACAGAAGACAACACAAACTACTAGCACTTTACACTAGTCTTCTCTGCCTAAACAGAGGGTAACAGATATTAGCACTTTACGCTAAACTTCTCTCCCTGAAGAGAGGATCAACAATTCTTCTCTGCCGAAACAAAGGATAACAGATATTAGCACGTAATGCTAATCTTCTCTACCTGAAAAAGGAAAGGATATTAGCACGTAATGCTAATCTTCTCTACCTGAAATAGAGGATAACTGATATTAGCACGTAATGCTAATCTTCTCTACCTGAAATAGAGGATGAACACGTAATGCTAATACCTGAAATAGAGGATAACTGATATTAGCACGTAATGCTAATCTTCTCTACCTGAATAGAGGATAACTGATATTAGCACGTAATGCTAATCTTCTCTACCTGAAATAGAGGATAACTGATATTAGCACGTAATGCTAATCTTCTCTACCTGAAATAGAGGATAACTTGTCTGTTAAACAAACCCTGCAGCTGTTTGTTAACACTTCTCTGGCGGCGCAGAGGATAACCACATGTACTGGCTTCTAATGGTTCTTTTGGATAGAGTGATACTCACCAACCCTTGGTACAGAAAGATTCAGTCTGGAACGAAGTCAGATCTTTGTTGAGCTTGTTGAGCTTCAATCTGGATTCAGGTGAGGAGCTCTATCCGGGTCACGGCACCAAAACTGTTGGAAACTTTTCTTAGAAGACCAGGAGACTCTTGGGTATCTTCAGCAGAATTCTTTATTGAGAATGCGCTGCGTAGCTCTGCAGTCCTCAAAAGTCTGACAATATCTCAGCACAGCAAAGTATATAGGTTTGAAGGAGGCGGAGTACATAGAGGTGGAATCAATCTAAACAAAGCATGCAAATGTGGTACAGGAAATCAGCCCAGTAAAAGATTTTTCCCAGCCTTGATCTATTTAGCATACAAGTGTCATTCAAATGCAAAGGTGCTAAACAAAAGGCACAGTTGTACCTTGAGCTTAGACTTCACACTTAACTTGGGAAACCTGCCAGATGCTCAGGAAATGTATAAAGACAAAAGGTTACTGTCTCAGGGCTTGGGCTGTCTGCTAAATCACAATATACATAACCTTTTAGAAATTTGTAATCATTGAACTCATAGGACTAACAGGGTTCCCACACTTCTTGAAAGTACTTCGAGGCCTACTGTAACGGCAGTGAAAGACGAGAGGTGAGCGGATCCATTCCAGAAACTAGAAAACGCTAACAACAATAATCACAACAACAATACTCCGTGGCTTGCATGGGGAAAGTCCGGGGCTTTTATAGAGCTGCTGATTGGTCACGGGTGCTGACTCAATCAGCGCGATGGATACTGGGAGATGTAGTCCGGGGTGTGGTGTAACAGTCAGAGTGTGAGGATAAGGTGAGCACGACATCTGGTGGTGAGCGGTCCGCAGAACACCGACCAGATTCGTAACATAGCCCCCCCCAAGGAGCGGCTTCCAGACGCTCCAACAGCAAAACAGTCCTGGGGAGTGGTGGGAGGGCCAGGAGACTGAGGCAGAACCGGCAGGGAGGAAGCCTTCCAGAGCGGAGCAGGAGGTGCAGGAGCCCTCCATGGCGGAGCAGGAGGCGCAGGAGCCCTCCATGGCAGAGCAGGAGGCACAGGAGCCCTCCAGGGCAAAGCCGGAGGCAGAGCAGGAGGCGCAGGAGCCCTCCAGGGCGGAACAGGAGACGCAGGGGCCCTCCAGGGCGGAGCAGGAACCCGCGTCATGGACTGGGGTGTGGGGAAAACAGGGACAGAGAAGGCAGACAGAATAGGGAGAGAAGAGAGTTTGTAGGCGGCCCTTATGGCCGTGACAAGGCCAGGCATGTGTACGCTGACTGGGTGAGGATTATAGGGCGCTACCACCGTGCAGGGAGCTTGGACAGACATCACCGTTTTATGAGGTTCCGCAGCCTCAGCCGCCACCTCCGGGGAAACTGCAGCGGGCATCTCAGCCACTGGGGAAGCCACAGTTGATGCTGCCACCTCCAGAAGCTCTGCAGCGAAAGCTGCCACCTCTGGAGTCTCAATGGTGGTATCCGAGGTCCATTTAGGAGGATCTGCCATCAGCTCCATCACCTCAGGGGGCACTGGCACAGATTCACAGTCAGACAGGACCTCTGGAGTATACTTGAGACCAGACGGGAGCTCTGGAGCAGACTTGGGATCAGGCGTGACCTTTGGAGTGTAGTGTGCGGCCCATATACTGAGAATGGTGATCGCCATCACACTAGCAGACATGACGTGACAGGGCTCTGGGCGATCAGACGAGACGTGACTTGACTCTGGGCGGTCAGACGAGACGTGACTTGACTCTGGGTGGTCAGACGAGACGTGGTGAGGTTCTGGACAGATAGACGAAACGTGACGGGGCTCTGGAAGGTCAGACGAGACATGACTTGGCTCTGGAGCAGCAGCAATAACTTCACTTGGCTCATGAAGATCAGCTGTGGTTTGACCTGGTTCGTGGAGATTGGCTGTGACTTGACTTGATTCGTGAAGATGGGTTGCGGCTTGGCCTGGCTTGTGAAGACCAGTAGTAAACCGACTTAACTCTTGGAGATCAGTAGTGACTTGACTTGGCTCGTGAAGATCAGCAGCGACTTGATCTAACATGTGAAGACCAGCGGTGACTTGACCTGGCTTGTGAAGATCAATGACTTTACTTGACTCAGGAACCACGGCTGTGACTTTGCTTGACTCAGGAACCACGGCTGTGACTTTGCTTGACCTAGGAGGAGCGGCCCGGACTTCACTTGGTTTGTGATGACCAGCAGTAACTTGGCTTGGTTCATGAAAATCAGCTGTAACGTGACTTGATTCAGGAACAACATGGCTTGACTCAGGAACAACAGCCGTAATGTGACTTGACTCGTGGGGAACAGGTGTGATTGGCTTGACTCGTGGGGAACAGCTGTGACTTGGCTTGACTCATGGAGAACGACAGCTGTGTCTTGGCATGACTCTGTGTCTTGGCTTGACTCTGTGTCTTGACCGGACTTGGAAGCTTGACCTGACCCAGGGGTAGCAGCCGCGGCGTGAAGGAGCGCCACTTTAGCTGCCCATACCGTCATTAGGGGTGAGTCCAGCACGTGGGCCATCATGACCACAGGTGGCGTCCGGGTGCTGACCACTGGTTCTGGAATGGCGGCCATCTTGTGGAGTGGCTTGGAGATGGCGGTCATCTTGGTGACAGGCTCTGGCGTGGTAGCCATCTCGTGCAGTGGCTCTGGCGTGGCAGCCATCTTGTGCAGTGGCTCTGGCGTGGCAGCCATCTTGTGCAGTGGCTCTGGCGTGGCAGCCATCTTGTCAGTGCTTGGCTCAGGAAAGATGGCTGTAACTTGACTTGAGACAGGGACGACAGCTTTAACTTGACTTGCTTTAGGAAAGGCAGCTCTGATTTGACTTGACACTGGAACAGTAGCCGTAGCCTGACTTGACACCGGAACAGCAGCTGTAGCTTGACTTGACACTGAAACAGCAGCAGTAGCTTGACTTGGCTTGGAAACTTGACTTGACTCGGAAAATGCAGCTGTAAATTGACCTGACTCAGGAAACACAGCTGCAACTTGACTTGACTTGGAAACTTGACTTGACTCAGGAAACACAGCTGCAACTTGACTTGACTTGGAAACTTGACTTGACTCAGGAAACACAGCTGCAACTTGACTTGACTTGGAAACTTGACTTGACTCAGGAAACGCAGCTGCGACTTGACTTGACTCGGGTATGGCAGCTGTGACGTAACAGAGCTCCGTTTTCGCCGCCATTTTGTAAACGGGTTCTGCCGTCGCCGCCATCTTGTGAGCGCGCACCGGCGCGGCCGCCATCTTGCAAACAGGCGCCGCTGTTGCCGCCATCTTGTGCACGGGCTCCTCTGTCGCAGCCAGGGTATGAACGTGCTCCGGCGCGGCCACCATCTTGCGAGCGGGATGCGCAGCCGCCATTACCGCGTTGTCGCGTTCCTCCTCCGCGATACCCACAGTAAACGGAGAGCCCACACACAATAGGGCAAAGTCCAAGAAAGCAGCTAGTGATGAACGCAGACCCTCGCTTCTGAGTCTGGCCTTTAGAGGCTCATTAACGCCATCACAAAAAATTTCCATAATGATGCAGTCCGGCAGGGTAGAATAGTTTGAGATTGCTAAAAACTCACAGATGTGTTGCTCGAGCGTGCGTGGTCCTTGTTTAATTCTACATAGAATTCTGTCAGTGTCCATATCTGCTGAATGTCCTGGGGTGAAGCTGCTGGATCCTGTGTTGTCGGAGTATTCTGTAACGGGCAGTGAAAGACGAGAGGCGAGCGGATCCATTCGCGAGCCTTTATTAATAGGACGAGGCAAAGACATGGTCGTACAGGCAGGAGCAAACAGGAATATCACAGGCAAGACATAGAGAATAATCCAATAAAACAAGAAAGAGTCCAGTAGGCAGGCGGCGAACAGTCAAAACGGGGAAGCCAGGCGAGGAAACTAAACACAGGGAACAAGGAAACTAGAAAACGCTAACAACAATAATCACAACAATAATACTCCGTGGCTTGCATGGGGAAAGTCCGGGGCTTTTATAGAGCTGCTGATTGGTCACGGGTGCTGACGCAATCAGCGCGATGGATACTGGGAGATGTAGTCCGGGGTGTGGTGTAACAGTCAGAGTGTGAGGATAAGGTGAGTGCGACATCTGGAGGTGAGCGGTCCGCAGAACATCGACCAGATTCGTAACACCTACAATACTTTAAATTTTAGTACATCTGCAGGACAGCAGACTATAGCTGCTGGCTAGATCACCAAGAAATGTGATTGTAGATGCAGATTATGTGGCCTGTGCATATATGTTACATTCAGGCTGTGTGTTTGATTTAAGTTATTAAAGGGTATGTGGCAGTTGTAGCCGTCCACTCCCTGTTTATCAAGTAATTAATGTCAAAGGTCACCCCAAATTGGCCACACAAAACAGAGGCAGAGTGAATACAAAAAGTTTAAAGTATGCTTGAATATTTATTTAAACTGACCCAAAAATAAGGGATAAAGAAAAAGGACATCTTCTCCCCAAAACTGTTCAAATTAAATTCAAAATCAATAATACAAAAACAATCTTTTCAAAAATAGCTTTAACAACAAAACACAGAAAAACAACTAAAGAAAACAAAATACAAACAGCCCTCAGGCCACACTCTCCACTGCAGCAACAAACACAGTCCTCCATTAAACAGACACACACATTTATATTGGCGGCCAGCACCATTACCACATGGGGAGGGACATACTCACATACAACACTTTACACCTTTTCCCATACATATAGAATCAAGAAGAAACAGTGTATCAAAGTGTCGACAACAAAAACTCTACTCAATAAAATGCAATAAAAGAGATCATTATCCCATGCACTGAACAGGAAATAACAGAAACAACTCGGCGGCATTGTCCAAGAAACCCCCATGTTCAATTAGCAATGGTAGAGTCCCCACTAAAGATTCCTGCCACCGTTTCCCCATAGAACCACTAACAGTGTGAGGCAAACAATACAACAAAGACAACAGGTATTTCATTTCCACTCATAATCATAATAAAGTTGTCAGTAAACAGTCTCTGTGTATGTGTGCATGCATTCATAAACTTAAGTCCATTTAATTGACCGTCACATATAAGAAAGTACATATTGTACAGTAAATATGAATATAAATATTTAAAGAGACTGATTCATCCATCGAGTCGTTTGAGAAATATTGAACAATGTGTTTTTTGACCTTGGATGGATGTAAGCCTGTTTTAGGAGAGCTACAGAACAAAATTAGGAGCCTTTCAAATACCATAATAGGGAACATTAATTAAAGTCGCTATGAAGGAGTCTCTGTCTTTGTGCCCAAACAAATGTTCTTCTGGAAAATAAAGCAAATAAACACTTCTTTAAAAGCTCCAATAATGATGTCCAGGCAGGTTAATTTCCAGAGCACAGGTTTGACTTAACCTGTAGATGTTGAAGGGGACTGACATTGTTTCTTTGGCTAAGGCATCTCACTGTCCCTCGAAGACTTGCTGCCAACCAAAGATTCTTCTGAAGGACAGAAAATAAAAAAACTTTAATCTTCCTTAAGCGTAGCAACTGTATCTAAAGTGCTAGAAAAGAGAGAGTTCATAGTTTCTGTTACATCATAAAGTTTTTCAGAGCTATTGGATATACTGAGGAATTTGCAAAGCAGTCTTTTGTGGTAGAAGTGATGGTTTTACCATATTTGTAACAAGGAGTTGAGTTTACAGCTTTAGCTATATGGAGTATGCACAAGACTAGATAATGATCTGAGATATCATCATTCTGCTGCAGAATTTCAATGCCATTAACATCAATTCTACGTGACCATAATAAATCTGGAATATGATTTCGACAATGAGTAGGTCCTGAAAAGTGTTGTCTAAACACAAAAGAGTTCAAAATGTCTAAAAATACTGATCCCATTGCACCTTTTTTATTATCACCATGGAAAATCAATGGCCTGTATACAGTAGCCAATACAAACATCACAGGGCATTTATAATTAACGTTTGTTTCTCTGGATAATGATATATGAAGCACCATTACATCAAATGAACTATACTTGAAACATGTCTTCTGAGAAATGCTGTTAATATTGCTATAAATTGTGGAAACTTCAAAGTAATGTAATTATCTGGTTTTAGCCAGGTTTCTGTCAAACAGAGCACATCTTGGTTATGATCAGTGATTATGTTGTTTACAAGAAGCGTAGAAAGGGATCTGATATTCATTAAGCTGAGCTTTATCATTTGTTTATCTGTATTATATTTGTTTTTTATTTGTTGAACATCAATTAAATTGTTACCCTTAAATTGGTTTGGGGCGTTTTGTCCTGTCACTCCACTTCTCAGGTTGTCATACATCTCCCAGACACATGGAGACCTCCTGCAGTAGGCCACATAATGTCCAAGAGCATCCTGGGTTAAGCCTCCTTTGAAAGCGATGACTGCCCTTAAAGTAAATCTCTCTCCCTGGAGCATCAGATTAGAAGGAATTTCACTCAAAGGAAATTCTGCGAAGTTGCTTCCCAGGTCAGTGTCAATCCACAGAAGTTCTCCCAGACAGTAACTGTAGGAAATTTTCCGTGCACAGAGCACTCTTCCTGGACTTTGGATTGGCCTGAGGCAGGAGGACTCCGGAAGGTTAAGGCCTTTCTTCCTTTGCAGTCTGAAGATGAGCCATACCAGAAGCCTGCAGTACAGCAACAGAATTACAAATGAAATTTCCCGTGTGACTTGTGTGCCGACACTGCAATACTGTGAGGAGCATTGTTTTGTGAAGTAAACACATGCATGTTTTGTCTTTGATTTTTTAGTTACAGTGGAGATGTGGCACTGTGTATCGATTTGGAGAGCACCAGGCTTCAGTTGGACAGGTTTGATTTGCAGAAGCACAATATAAGCATTGACACAAAGCATTAAAGTGCCCCTATTATGCCTTTTCAAATATGTCCTTTTGAAAAGTGTGTCATGTAGCTGTATGTGAACATAAACTATCGGCAAAGTTGTGAAGCCGACAGTGCACGATAAATAAAGTTATTGTCTATCAAAAAAAAGAGTCGACTCACATTTGCCTAAATGAGTCGTCAGGATTTCAAATCTTTTTCTGTTACGGCCACACGTCACAAAGTAACACATTTGCATAATGTCCACCCACGTTCTACGTCGCGAACAACTTGCCCACCCATACATTTCCATGGGGTTTAGGTCACATGGAAATTTATACATTATACGGAAGACGCTGTATCATACGCTGTGAGTAAAACATTTTTATATTAACTTCCAAAAGATGATGAATCTACAAAGATTGTATTTTCTGGTGATCTTTCAAAATACGTAGTTGTGTATGTTATGTTGTGTAACAGCCCTGCACATGTCATGCTAACTGGCTAAATCATGCTTCTGTAGTTCTGTTGTTCAGCTGTGGGCCCACTGTAGTCTGACAATTTGTGATTGATGCAGCTTGACTGTGTGTATGTCTCATTAGTTTAAGTAATGATAAAGGATGGCGCACAAAGCGGCTTTCACACCGAATGCGGAAAGCGCTGTGCTATGAAACCTATTACTTTCAATGCCTTCCGCCCTGTGAGGACGGCTTGTTTCTGCCTCGACCAAAGCGCACGCGCAGTGGAGCGCACGCTGCCAACAAAGTTCAAATGAGTTGTTCAAATAAACTTTTGCCGCTGTGCTCTGAAGGGCTGCACTGAACCCAGCGGCAGCGCAGCGCTTTCCGGGTTCGGTGTGAAAGCCGCCTTAATGCATTATACAGTGTTGAAGTTCACAACATAGAGGTGTGCCCGGTTCGCTTACATAAGCAAACTGCGAGCACTTTCTACGGTAGACCTTGTTAACATGTCGATCAGCCACTTCAGCCGTTTCATCGTCAGACTCTGGCTGGAATTGTTATGGCAAAGTCGATGCCATCTTTTCTATGTATTGACAAGTCTCCAGGGCTGTCAGTCAGTGATGGCAATGGGCGTTTCGTTTTCTGACACGCTGTACACGGTAGACCAATCATAAAGGACTGCGCCATCTGACCAGTCACAGCAGTGAGGGCTCACGGAAAGGAGGGGTTTAGAGAAACTGATTCTTCGAACTGCTTCGCGTGAGTCATGTAGGAATCATTTAGAAATGGGGTAAAATTAAATCTATTTTTGGAGAAAACTAAAGTGTTTTTTGACCTTGCATACATGTAAACCTGTTTTGGGAGTCTATTAAAACAATATTATCAACCTTTAAAATGGCATAATAGGGGCACTTTCAATGCACATGTGTTCAGCACAGAGATTCTTGATTTCCTGAGTTTAACAGGCTGCTGACGATTTCCATTTTTCAACAGTTCCACTTTCAGTCTTATCCTCCTCACCGATGGATCTGCATAAAGCCATTCAGGACAAGGAGAGAGGTATGAATTCCTCTTTCACTTTTTGGGTGGAAGAGCTAATCTCTCCAGTTTTCAACAGGGTCTTCATCTGTTGGATGGATGTTTGTGACAATGTCAGACTTCTCAGAACAGGATGCATTTCTGGTTTTACATCTACACAGCAAGTTGTGATTAGTAGTGGATTGACTTCTTTGATGATCACTGTTGCAACAACTGCATCTTCAACTTTTTCTTCACTTAGTTTGTTTTGCAGAACAAATGCACATGTTGCCTTCAATGAAGGACAGATGTGGAGCAATGAATCCATCCACCAGAATCGGCAAGTTTTCATGCTTGAAAAATGTTATAATAATCTCAGAGAGAAAGTGCATATTATCACGATCTCCATTAGCCACGGCAAGTGACCTGCTCTCCTCACACATTTCTGTCACCCACTGCCATAGGTCTGTCTGCATTTGGTCACAAGGATCTGCTTTTTCTAGGTCCTCACCCTCTACATCTGGAATGATGACACACTCTTCTGCAGTTTGGGCTTTCAGGTATTTTTTGCACCTTTCTGATATGAGGGGAACTCCAGAGCTGTCACTGCCCTCTGCTTCACTGAGAGCCACAACAGCAATGCTACGTAGTAGCTCTCTAGCATCATCCATGGACTGTGACTTCAGTAGCTGTGCCATTGACCTCACAAAGAAACCTTTAATGCAATGTGTTTTTTTCTTCAAGCAGTCCCACTATCAGATAATCTCAATGTAGTGTGCAACATCAACCCAAACAAAACAAGGTGGCACTTTTGCAGACTGTTTACCAAGTAAGACGCCACAACATGCATTGATGTAGGTCTTCAACCTGTTTTGGAGTATCTATTCTGTCAGCCAATGTGTTACTGCATTAACATCTTGTTTCTCTGACAGCATTTGCATAACTGAGACACTTGAGCTCTCATCATCTGCCAGAACGCCCTGATATAAGAAGATATGGCCAGACATGCCATTAGGTCTCTGTAGTTTCCTCACTACTGAGCCAGTTGCATCAAAACTCACAGTGGAGTTAGTAGATGTTTTTGATAATGAATTGTACATGTGATAGGATGGATAGTTACCATAGCCCCCTCTGCTGGAGAATAGGAAGTGTGCACTATAGGTTTAGCTGCTTCCCTCACCGGCTGGCTAATGATTAATTTAATTGCTCTACCTTAAAAAATAGAGTGTGTAGTGAGCGTTAAGCTAATCTTGCACGCTGCACACTTTGCTTGTGTTGCCTTGTCTGGTGGAGTCTTGTGGTTCGGGTCTTCTATCTTTTTTTCTGTTTTAACCCAGGTAGGTGGGTGAATAGAATACATCTCTGTCATATGACAATGTTGGTGTGTAACTTAAGTCTGTATCCCGTAGTTCGGGTGCAGTGAGATGTCATAGCGGGAGCTGTTTTATATCGGTTGGATTGACCCCTGGAATATGATCTTGTTACAGGGGGTCGGTCTTATATTTTAAATATTTACATTTCACGGATGCTAGTGTGTTTGTGTGCAGGTTGTGGAGAATTGTTTTGTCTCCATTGTTGTTTTGTTATTGCCGTTTCTATTGCTTTTGTTATTTTTATGTTGTTTAGTTTTGCTGTATGTTTTTGTTTGTGCCGAGAGTTTCCCTGGGGGGGGGTCTAGAGAGACTTACAATTAATTTATTTTGGTGTAGTGTGGTGCATGTGTCCTTTATTTTTGTGGTTGCAGTGAAGAACACTAGAGTGTGGGGGGATTGTCTGTTGGGGTTGTTACGCCCGGTCTAGGGGTAAAGGACGTCACATGAAATGAGGGAGTGAAGCAAGGGATCTTTTGTTTTTTTCTTGAAAGTTTTAATGATATAATGAAAAGGACAAACTTCAGCACGCAGTATAAATTGGGGAAATCTCTTCGGGAGTTGACTCGGCCAAAAAAACAAAAAAAAACAGTCTTTTAAGAGTCCACTTTCCTAAACCTTAACAAATATACAATATACTTCCCTAACTCCCTAATCAAAAACAGAGTAAAAAAAAAAGGGTACAATAAATAAAAAGGAGTCAGACTCCCTACATTCCCAAGCTCTCTCTATTTACACTTATATACAAAATATTTACAATAAGCAAACACCCCCCCACCAGTATGGGTCACCATGCTTGACAATACGTCACAACTTTCACTTTCAAAATCATGCCCAGTCCATTGTCTTTAATGCTACCAGTGTGAGGTGCACTGTATTTTAACATCTGCAGTGGCATATAGGATCCTTGTTGCCTAATTCTCAGGCATTTCTCTCTTGCTTTGCTTTGCGCAGGGTGGCCAAGTTGACCAATGGCTTGGCCATCTTGGCTCAGGATCACCAAAATCCATCATTTTTGTTGGCTCCAATGCTCAACATACATGGGGTTCCATTCTAACCTCACACATTTCATTGGATATCTGCACACGCAAGTTTCCAGATATTGGACGCTTGGAACAGCCAATGCACAGGGAGTCATCTGTGTTTTTAATTAAACACTTTAGCACTATTGGGCTGTTCATTCCAGGTTCTCAGTCACATGTAATGTGAATGTGGCCACAACACTCCTTACAATTGTCTCTGATTTCTATGTATTTATCTGTGACTGATGGATAGACCTCAGCCTTGTTAAATACAAATGAGCAGGGACTTTTCACTTCTTGCTAAATGTATGTCCAGATGCCAGGCTTCAAAATTGTGTATTCCTTTTTTGTATTTTAGAGCACTTGTTTTTGTATTGAACTGTTTCAGGTAAAAATTCAATCTAATTTTGAAATGGAACTTAAAGATCAAAAGTCCAGCAATCTTTTGGTCTTGGGGAAAGGGACCCTGGCTCAAAATCAGTGTCACCATTACTGCCACTTGTTTCATGATCATGTTTATGAGTAAACCCTACAGCACTCCAGATGCTGTGTCTGTTTAACAAAAGTGTATAGAGGCTTTGCGGTGATCTTGTTTTCTAGCTACTTACTAAGCTCTCTTAAGATGCTCTGATTAGATCATAATTTGCAATTTTTGACTATGACCTCTTTTGATCAACACAGGACTGTGAAAATGGAATCCCTGTCGACAGCTGGTTTCTTGGGCATCTGGCATAAGCAAAACATAATTACCCACTTAACTAATCCTTACTCAAAATGTCATTCATGGTATAAGCCTGTTTTTCTGTATTGGTCTGGATAAAACATATCTTAAATTATTAACAGTACAATAATGTTGGTAGGTATGCACCCCTGATATCGAACTACTCTGTGTATCACTCATTTACCGAGAGAGTTTGGTTGTGTTATCATATGTGCACCTGGAGCCCCTATTTTCTAGAAACTACGTTAGCAGGCTTTGAACAATATGTGCGCTGTGACACCAGGAATACCATAACATTAATCCAAAATTTTAGTTATGTCAAAAATGCATATGTAGCTAATTCAAAGCCTCCTTTGTCCAACTCAGACCAAAATGTTGTGCATTTGATTCCTTCTTATAGGTCAGTTTTAAAAACATGTAAGCCAGAGTATAAAACGGTTAATATATGGACAGATAATTCTATGGATGGGCTGTTTTTTGTGCACAGATTGGTCCATATTTCACCAATTAGAGTCTGATGAGGCCACTGACACAATTAGTGATTACATTAACTTTTGCGTAAATAATGTGGTAGAAAAAAAGGATGTTGTGGTTTATCCTAAAAACAAATCCTACATTACAAAAGACATTAAAAGGTGTAAACATACTCTCACATTCACACAAGCTGCAAGAAAGGAAGTGAGGGAAAATAACACTTTGTTCGCATCTGGAGTGAGGTCTTGAGAAGCCAGTCGGAAGGCCATTTGCTGAAAGATGGATGTTGAGTCTTGTGGGCTGGTTGAAGTTTGAGACAGGCAAAGATGAAGTTAGAGACAAAAAAATTAAATTTACCAGAAGAAAGAAAAGAGTGTGGCAGGACTAGACGGCTGCTTTTTTCATGGTGGTCGATGGATGGCAAGCAACCAGGGCAAAAAGCGACCAAAAAATGTGTCCAAAAATAGGGTGGCCATACGTGCCAATTTTACGGTACACATCATGGCCAGAATTTCTACATTTGGCTTTGTTTTCTTTTTTTGTTTTTTTTTTTATACTTCCTGAAGGGAATTATTGACCAGGCATTCATGCAGGCATTGTACATAATCGTGGTGTGTGAGAAGGTGGGATCTATGGAGAACGGTCAAAGTGATGCAAATACAATTTGTTCGTTCATTAGTTCTTTCAACTGAAGCGGAACAGTTCAAAACAATCGTTATATAACATCAAAGTACAGCGACAGTGATTGGAAAGCATAAGGAGCCACCTGCTCTCTATAATTCTCATGGATCAATTCTTCAGATCATAAAATGATCTGTCTACGCACTACAAACCAGGATATTTTAAAGGGGTCATCAGATGGCCATTTTCCCAAGTTGATATGATTCTTTAGGGTCTTGATGAAAAGTCTATAATATACTTTGTTTAAAAATTCTCAATGGTTGGGTAAAACAACACCCTTTTTACCTTGCCAAAAGCAGCTCTGCAGAAATCATCTCATTCTGGTTGTGGCTGCTTTAAATGCAAATGAGCTCTGCTTGCCCCGCCCTTCTCTTCTCTCTGTGGAAAGACGAGCCTGTTTACTTTAGCCGCATTAAGCTGATAAACTTGCTAACTAGCACATTATTAGGAAAGGTGATCACAAAGATTCATAAAAAAACCTTATGCTCACTTCTGCTGTAAGTAAAGTTGGATCTTGAATGATTCGTGAGAACATAGACGGATTTATGTAGATCAGGAGGTGCATTCCCTTCACAAACAAACGTAATCCACTGCATCTTCAGCAGCTCAGATGTCGGGAGTAAATGACAACCACTACGTTCATTATTACATCCAGCAACACAACACCTCAATCACTCAATCTGAGATATTCTTGTCTAATTTACATCCACGCTCCGGCATTGAAACAAAGAGGATGGACTCTGACAGCTGATCTGAGGTAAAACGCTCATGTTAATCAAGTATAATTTTTACAGATTAATTAAAAACCACTACATGGATTTTTATCATTATAGGGTAGATTCATACACTGCCAACACACATTAATGTTCAAAACAACATGTAAAAGTTAACTTAGCATCCGATTTAGCACCCCTTTAAGCAATATAGAAATCCTGGACAGGACGCGTCCTGTAAGAATGGCTCGTATGGTCACCCTATCTAAAAGAGACATCAACATGTTTTAGTCCACGGTTCTTCATTTCCCACTCTTGCACAATATAATTTGGTCATGATTTCTATAAAAAGAATATATGATACCTTTCGCTCAGAATTGACTGATATTGACATTTGAGACATGAATTATCATTCACACACATACCAAACACATATCAGTAGTTCTTCATAATGGCATTAACAATCTTAATAAAGCATAATTGTAAAACATGTGGATTACAGACGTTATTTAGTGGAAGGATGTTTGGTTTTCTTAGCATCATTTTGGAAGAACCTTATGGTTTTTTTTTTTTTTTAATATGTAAAGCCAGTCTATGTACTAGAGCCTGACCGATAATGGATTTTGAAGGCCGATACTGATACAAATATTTATTGGTTTTAAAATCCAATATTCCGATATATCGTCCGATATTTTTATTTTTTTAATTTAGGAAACGCGCAACAAAACATTAACAGATTTCCCTAACATTAGTTATTTGTAGTTATTTATGAGTTTTAACTAACATAATATGATAATGCATTTTAAAAAGAAACTTGTTTCTTTTATTGTCACAACAGAACAGAGGAACATCAAAATATATTAAAGTTCTGATAAATAAAATGTATAAAAATACAAACTTAAGATATGAAACGTAAAGTCCTTTGAACAAAAACACAAAAACAACAACAACCAAATCAAAGTTACCAGTTTTAAAAGACTTGGTAAGCTTCATAAATATAACTTTGAATAGGACTGGAGACAAATTCTGTTAAGTTCTGATAAATAACAACAACAGCAAAATATAAATTGCTAACAGTATATGAGGTAGTGTACTGAATCAGTCAATCCTCAATAGCTCCAGTCCAGCAGAGGCAGGTTTTAGTACAAGAATAGTTATTTGTAGTTATTTATGAGTATTCACTAAAATATTATTGTCACAACGGAACAGAGGAACATCAAAATATATTAAAGTTCTGATAAATAAAATGTATAAAAATAGAAACTTTAGATATGAAACTTTTGAACAAAAACACAATAACAACAACAACCAAATCAAAGTTACCAGTATTAAAAGACTTGGTAAGCTTCATAAATATAACTTTGAACTATACTACTTATAAATTGCTAACAGTATATGAGGTAGTGTACTGAATCAGTCAATCCTCAATAGCTCCAGTCCAGCAGAGGCAGGTTGTAGTACAAGAAGCAAAGTTTCTCTGCATTCTCTCCTTTCAAAGAGCTTCGCCTATCCTCATAAATATTCCCTATGGTGCTGAACACTCTTTCGCTCATCACAGAGGAGGGTGGACAGGAGAGGTACTACCTTGCCAAAGCTGACAGTCTGGTGAAACGGTTGGTGTTGTGTTTCCACCAATCATATGGATTCCCACTCTTTCTGTCAATGACAGGCTCTCTGAAGTACCGTTCTAGCTCTTCGATGATCCCCTCTGGTTCCACTGCCTCACTGGTGGATGGAAGGAGCACAGTGTCATACAGCGAGTC
>NW_026129237.1:19645-82056 GCF_022985175.1 Labeo rohita
TGACAATTTCAAAATAAGAACTAGAGCCCGACTGATAATGGATTTTGAAGGCCGATACCGATACAAATATTTATTGGTTTTAAAATCCGATATTCCGATATATCGGCCAATATTTTTATTTTTTTTTTAAATTTAGGAAACGCGCAACAAAACATTAACAGATTTCCCTAACATTAGTTATTTGTAGTTATTTATGAGTTTTAACTAACATAATATGATAATGCATTTTAAAAAGAAACTTGTTTCTTTTATTGTCACAACAGAACAGAGAAACATCAAAATATATTAAAGTTCTGATAAATAAAATGTATAAAAATAGAAACTTTAGATATGAAACTTTAAAGTTTCTTGAACAAAAACACAATAACAGCAACAACCAAATCAAAGTTACCAGTATTAAAAGACTTGGTAAGCTTCATAAATATAACTTTGAAGTATTAAAAGACTTGGTAAGCTTCATAAATATAACTTTGAACTATACTACTTATAAATTGCTAACAGTATATGAGGTAGTGTACTGAATCAGTCAATCCTCAATAGCTCCAGTCCAGCAGAGGCAGGTTGTAGTACAAGAAGCAAAGTTTCTCTGCATTCTCTCCTTTCAAAGAGCTTTGCCTATCCTCATAAATATTCCCTATGGTGCTGAACACTCTTTCGCTCATCACAGAGGAGGGTGGACAGGAGAGGTACTGCCTTGCCAAAGCTGACAGTCTGGTGAAACGGTTGGTGTTGTGTTTCCACCAATCATATGGATTCCCACTCTTTCTGTCAATGACAGGCTCTCTGAAGTACCGTTCTAGCTCTTCGATGATCCCCTCTGGTTCCACTGCCTCACTGGTGGATGGAAGGAGCACAGTGTCATACAGCGAGTCTAAGAGACTGGGTACTTGGTCCTCTGTTCTCGGCCTTTTGGGATCGGTCTCCTCAGATGGAGTTTCTGTGGCAGAATCTGGTGGACTGGTCTCCATAGCCTCTTTTAGCCAGGTTTTCACTTTTACCAGAATTTCTGGTACCAAAGGCCGCTGTTTGTAGCGTGGGTCCAGGACACAGGCAAGCACCACCTCTTTAGCGTCTTTAACTTTTGCAAATCTTTTTTGCAAACTGTCCAGCATGAATTTTCTTGTGGTTTGAATACCCCTGGTGGTTGGTCCCTCTGACTCCAGTAAACATTGTAACACTGCTAAACATGGTAGAATGCAGGATGTGGATGAGTCCTCTCTGCTGAATTCCAGTGTCACCTCCTCCAGTGGTCCAAGGGTCTCTGCCAGGTTTGACGCAATGGACCATTCCTCTGCTGACAGACATGAGAAATGTCCATGGTCGCTAGCATACGCAGTGATGGCTCTTTTCTGTTCAATCATCCTCACCAACATGTGCAGTGTCGAGTTCCACCTTGTCTGTACTGCCTGTATGATTGAATGCTGTGGGACACCTAGCTCCTCCTGAATTTTAGATGGGTGTTGCTGTGCCGTAACAGAGTGGTTGAAGTGAGTTGCAATTTTCTTCAGCTTTGCCAGAATGTCCACCACCACTCTCTGGGAACTGAGGCCATCATTGATAACTAGGTGCAGTATGTGAGCACTGCAGCTCAGGTCTGGCATCTCAACAAGGCGCATGCCTTTCACCATATTTGCCCCACTGTCCCTGAGTACAAGCATGACCCGCTCCTCATCAATTTCCCATTCTTCAAGCATGGACAGAAATGTCTCTCCAATGTACTGTCCTGTGTGGGACTGTGACAAGGATTTCACGGTCAAGACAAGTTGGACCTTTTTCCATTTCTTGTCAATAAAATGAGCAGTCAGGCTCATGAGTGCCTCATTTGATCCTGACCAACAGTCGGTGGTAAAAGAAATGCTGTTTCCTGCATTTTCAACTGACAGCAGTTTCTTTATTTTGTTTACAACTCCTGTGTAAATCTCATCCATCTTCTTTGTACGGAAAAATTTCTCTGTCTTTAATGGGTATCTGGGCTCTGCCTTGGCCATAACCCTTTTAAACCCTGCACCCTCAACAATTGCAAAAGGCAGGATGTCAGTGGCTATCATCTCCATCAGGAGTTTGTCCATTTCTTCAGTTCTTGGATCATTTAGAGTCCATTTTGTGGTTTTCTCTAGCACTTGTTTTAGGGTTGGCTGTGTCAATGATGTGGTTGGAACTTGAGGCTGTGCTTCTTTTTGCGTCTTCTCGTAGATCTCTTTGGGTTTTGATTTAAGGTGTGCCCACAAGTTGGATGTATTTTTAAATTTGAGGCTGCCAGATCCCTGGCTCACAGAGGCTGTACAGATGTTGCATGTGACTGTACCTGATGGGCCTTTTGTGAAATGCTCCCATACTTGACTTCGTCCACCACTTGCCATCTGTCAAAATATAAAGTAAACAAGCCAGGTGAGATATACAAAAAACAACATAACATAAAACGTAAATAAACATACAAATAAAATGATTGCTGCTACAGCCACAACTATTACTACCAGCATTATTATTATTATTATTAGGCTATTATTATTATTATTATTGACAGTAATAATTACAAAAAATAATGATGACATTATCATTTATATTATCATTAAACAAGGTCACTCCTAAATGTTTGTGTGCGTGTGTAATAATTAGTCCCTACATTGCCTTCCCCACTAACACAGAACATTTTAGGGAACGTTAGGAGAATGTTTGGTGTAACCAAAAAACTTCCCAGAACGTTAAGCAAACTTTCCATGGGAACCAAAACCTAACCAAAAACTAACCTTCAGGGAACGTTTGGGAACCAAAAACTAACGTTCCCGTAACCAAAAACTAACATTCCCAGAACGTGCTGGGAACCATAAATTGTTAGCTGGGTTATAAGCTACCTTATAATTACAATGTCAGCTTGCTTATCCCTTTACCTGCACTTTTTAATTTCTTTCCACCAAGCTACATCAAACCATTTTCAATCATCAGTTGCTGCCTGCCTTCTAAAACCTACTATTTAGTGATCTAAATCCATTATGTGACTCGTTAATGCTGCGGCTGAACGACAGCACACTTGGCGTCATTGGATTTCACACACATGTAAAAGAAAAGCTAACTTTTATGCACAAGCTACGTTTGATACTTTTTCTCTATGTCTAAATGTTCACTCCTCGCAAGTCTAACTTATATTTTACAATGCAGGGACTGTAACTAGAGATATGCTAGTTATAAATACAGTAATCATTACTTTATTTAGGCAGAATAAGTTCATTGTGGTTTCCAAGCTCATTAATGTTAACTTTAGCAGTCTTCCACTGATAGAAGACCGCTATCATAGTGGAAGACCGATCTATGATGAGCCATAATTTAGCAATGGATAACGTCATACTGCAAATTGTAAAACATACATTTTCAATATAACAGGACAAGGAGAGATGATACGTCTCATTGCTATAACTGTCACGCTATTAAAGAAATACTTCAGTCTCATTGTCAAAAGTTAAAAGGACAGTCAGTCAACTACACTGTAACAACGTAACGTATTTAATAGCTAATTCCGCTTCACTCTCGGCTTATTTAACAGCAGCAAAACTGGACATGATAGTCACAAATTTTGTCATGCTTATTTGAGTTAAGAGAACTGATGGGGATGTTCTTTTAATTGTTATTCAAGCAATGTATGTCTCGTGACCAACTCACCATGAACACACTTCACCGATGATCTCACTCGCGGATAACTGGTTCTCTCTGCCCGACTCTGGCTGGATCAGCAGGTTGCAGGATGTGTGGCACGTTATACACACGTGTTGCCAACAGGGACGGTGTAGAGTGCCCTCTGGTGGACAAACTATACAACGCCAACACTCATGACATGGTTGAAGGGTGTTTAGTCCGTTTTTATTTTATTTTTGAAATATTCATTTATCGGCCATTATAAATGCCGAGACCGATAGTTTGGAAAATGCCTAATATCGGCCGATAATATCGGCCTGCCGATAAATTGGTCGGGCTCTAACATGTACCATTCTGAGAGTGGTGAGGAATTCAGTCCTGTGAGGAAAAGGTCAAAAGGTTATGAGAGGGAGTCTCTGGGTGAGGTAAACCAATCAAAATGTGCCTTTTTTAAATTTTTGACCATTTTTTTTTTTTTTTTTTATGTAACTGCCTAAATTGACAATGTTATAAGGGACAATGTTACTTGTCTGGGACCATCTCCTACAGACATCCTTTGTTTTTTAGGTGTTAGGAGCTAGTTAGTTTAGATTGAACTTGCTGGGATCAAATGACAGAATCTGTGAATTTATGGACTCTGGGCCTCCTGTGGAATTTTACTCTTCTGTTTCAGGTCAAGGCTGGAATACACTACATGACTTTTAAAATCTGAACAGATTTTTAAAACACTAGGGTTCATACAATTACCGACTTTGTAAATAGTGCACCTATTTATAAAGTCTTGTTGCTAGAAGATTAGGGTGACCACCTAGCAATAGGGCTGCTGCGGGACAGAGATGTGATTTTGTGTGACAATGCAGGACATGTGTGAGACTGATGCATTTTCTACTCTTATGCTATGTAAATGCTGATTACATCCGTTGTCATATGTGCGGATCTATGTTCCTGAGCATGCACATGCAAAGCACATCTTTTTTATGTGTAAAGAGAATCCACTTGCGAGAGAAGAGATTTGTGCTTTTTAATACGCCCCACATTACAATAATGTGCTCTAGATATTTGTCATTAAAATAACGCCATAAAAACAGCCTCAAATGAACTGTTAAAATAATAAGAAGGTTGCGTCTGAAAGCTACATTGATTTTTTTTTTTTTTAATTGGTTAAAATAAATGGAGAATATCGTGTTTTTCAGTGTACGCTCGACCATTTCCATCAGTGGTTCTAGATCACTTGATAAGGTCCGCAAATCCTTTGCGCTGAAACTATGCCGCAAAAAGAACAAATAAAAAGCTCTTAAACAGGCAAAAGAACGCATGGATGTTTTCTTAATATGATTGTTAAAAACCAACAGACTGATGAAAATGCGGGACATTTTCTCAATCAAAATCTACGTTCACACTGTCAATTTTTGGGATTGACAACCGCATTTACTTACAGGTGTGAGTCTCGAAATGTCCTGTTCACACAGCAACTTACAGATGCATCTCAAATACTGTCTGTATGAATGTGCAACAGGTAACGTAAAACTTAAAGTTATCACTTTCTGGAACAACAAGAATCCAATGGAGCCACAAATTCATTCATCAAACCTTAATTAACCGGCAGCAGCTTTTATATTTGGGTGAAGAGCGGAGCATTTAAGCCATGCCCAAAACACAAAACTGACGAGAGCGGCTCCGCTGGAAACTGGATATTCTCCGTCACTGTAAGCTACCGAAACCACACTTGAAAGCAACTAGTTGTCCAGTCCTGTTCTGTTCACACAGCACCTGTGTTCCGAGAATGCGGTTGTGAGTCTTGAAAATTTACGGGCGTGAGTTTGGTTACAGAATGCAGTTGTCACACCCTTACATAACCGTACTGCATTTGAATGCAACCATTCTGAGGACTCAAATACAGGACTGACAACTGTATTCTGCTGCTGTGTGAACATGGCCAAATCTTAAGTTAAAAAAATCTGTATGTGATCATCATACACTATGCAAGTTTCTATGGAATCGTTCAACTCAAATCTGCAGCCTGGCTCTGACTTTCGGCAAGTAGCCTCAACCTATCCCGAAAATCGGACGAAATTCAGGTCAAAGATCGTGTAGTGTATTCCAGGCTTCAGTTTAATTTCTGATCACATTATGTAAGGCAGCACAATTAATCGAAGGCGATTGTCATGCGCATTTTGTCAGTAAAGACGGATGTGTAATCAGTAGTAAATCTCCAGCACATGCCTTCAGATGGAGCAGCATTTACTACCAACAAGCTACACTTTATCACGTACATTGACAGCTGTTTGTGTAGCTTCTCAGTGAACTACTACTGTGTAATAAATGCTGCTACATCTGAAAGCATGTGAAAATACCACATTTAATAACATGTTTTTACTCCAAACTTTGTAACATCAGTCGAGTGTTTGAAAATAATCCTTCTGTGAGATGGTGTGGCTTCTTACACAGAATAAGGCATGCACAGTATTCATTATTATTCTAAGCAGTGATAAAGGCATTGAATTATTATATACTTTAGTATAAGGAAAATTACAATTAAGAACTCAGATAAACCATACATTGTCACAGCCATGTGTTTATTAGTCACGTTGAATCAATGAAAGCAGTTAAATCTTCTGTTTATTCAGCTGCAGTGATTCTGATTTCCTTCCTGGGTTTCTTCTTCAGACACATTTGGAGTTTCCATGTGAGAGCACCCTCTGGCCTTCAGATTGAAATTTAGCAATCACAGAACTGTGCTTCACTGACAAGATGCTCATGACAATCACAGCTCTTGCTTAATTGTGATGGCGATTTTTTATTTCGAAATATCGTGTAGCCCTAATCACTGTTGTACTAATTGTTTTAAAACCTGAGTTAGAATTATTGCTGTCGGAATAATTGTTTTAAAACCTGAGTTTTACCATGTTACCATGTCAATCTCCAACCTCAAAAAAGTATAACATTTAATTAGTATAACCCATTTATATTTAAGAAATTTTATGGACTTAAAGTTGTTGAAAGTGAATTTATTGAGTTTTCATGCTTTTCAAGGACCCAAGGGTTCACTGTTTTTTCCAGAGTGAAGGCAGACATGATTTTTGAAGTTGCTCCTTTTTTTAAACATCTTCCCACACTCAGAGCATTCTGGCAATTTCTTGCCAGAATGAGATTTCATGTGTCTTTTCAGATAAATTTCATTTGTGAATATCTTGTCACACTGAAGACATGTGAAAGGCTTTTCTCTAGTGTGAACTCTTGTGTGGATATGAAGGGTTCTTTTATGTCTGAAACTTTTTCCACAGAGAGTGCAGGTGAAAGGCTTCTCGCTGCTGTGAATTCTCATGTGAACTTTAAGGCTTCCTTTTCGAGTGAAACTATTTCCACACTCTTGGCAGGTATACGGCTTCTCTCCAGTGTGAATTCTCATGTGGTCCGTAAGGCTTCTCTTTTCAGTGAAACTCACTCCACACTGTTGGCAGGTAAACGGTTTCTCTCCAGTGTGAATTCTAATGTGACTCTTGAGGTTTCCTTCATGCGTGAAAGTCTTTCCACACTGATGACACAAAAAAGGCTTCTGTCCAACGTGAGTTGTTAGGTGCCTTTTAAGGCGTTTCGCGTTTGCGAAACCCATTTTACACAGATGACATTTACAGCAGTACTCTCTTGAATGAATCCTCATGTGCTTTTTAAGGCTTCCTTTACGTGTGAAACATTTTTCACACTGTTCACATTTGTAAGGCTTCTCTCCAGTGTGAATTCTCATGTGAGTCTTAAGATTTCCTTTTCGTTTCAAGGTTTTTCCACAAAGTTTACAGATGTGAGGGCTTCCTCCATTGTGAAGACTCATGTGAGTATAAAAGGTTTCTTTATGCGTGAAACTCTTTCCACACTGACTACATACAAATGGCTTCTCTCCAGTGTGAGTTCTCATGTGAATCTTGAGACTACTTTTTCGTGCAAAGCTCTTTTCACATTGTTGGCAGGTGAAAGGCTTCTCTCCGGTGTGAATTCTCATGTGGAGTTTAAGGTTTAATTTTTTCATGAAACACTTTCCACACTGTTGACAAACGAAATTAGTTTTTGTACCAGTCTTCCGAGCTTTTTTTTGTGGGGAAGTCTTTTCAGACTGTGAACAATCTCCAGTTATGAGAAGATGTTTCTTAATCAGATCTTTGTCCTCGATTTCATTCCGATCTTCACTTTCTTCTTTCAGCGCCATCAGGTCTAAGGCAAAAACAAGACAAATACATGTTAAACCCAGTTCAATTGCAAAAATAAAGAGACAACAAACTTTTTAGACATTTAAAGCATTAAAACGAGTAAGCAGAGATAAAGGCTCAAGTATTAAAATGTCAGCCTCACATTGGGCACATGCATTTAAGTGAGTAAATAAAGGACTATGCATGTCTGTTGTATGCGCTGAACTTCTTGCTGTCAGCTGGTGGTGATATGAATTTGATGCTAATCAAACAATGCACTTAAAAGGAAAACAGGAAGAGTCTCATATCTTCAATGTCATTAATTTAAACCCTCACCATGGCCCATTCAAGATTTCTAAAATCTGTTTGCAATTTAACATCCTCAATGTCAGAATCATACCAACAACTCTGATGCATGTGCCAAATTGCATGAAATTTAAGCCTGCTAAGAACCTCAACAACACCTCAGAATATAAAGATATAATGTGTTATCACTTCAACTCTATTTAGTCAAGTCACCTGTATTGATATACACTGCCCTCCAAAAGTTTGGAAACACCCTAGAAAAGTGGGAGTTTGGACAATATTGGCATGAATCATTTTCACTTTGTGATAATTTTGCACTGATAAGGGACAACACAAACTACGAAAACATATTTTATTACATAAACAGTCTATACATATAAAAAAACTTCAATTTTTGGATATTTTTTCAATGATTCATCAAAATATCCACCATTAGCAGCTATTACAACTCTGCATAATCTGGGCCTAAATTCATTGTATTCTAAACTTAATTGTTAATCAGTTGTTGAAGCTATTAAGGTTTGCTGACCCAAAAATCTTTTAAAAACCTGGGCCAAGTTTAAACCAGTAACCAGGCATCACAGCTGGTACAGGGGCATGTCTGACTTTGACATGTATATATTGCCGTTATTAAGTAATCAAAATGAAAATTATTATTGCTGTTCTTCAATGATAATGTCAAGTTACTTTAATGTATTTGCACCAAAAAATGATAAGGATTTATGCTGATATCATCCAAAACCACACTTTGCCAGGGGCGTTTCCAAACTTTTGGAGGGCAGTGTAGCGCTTTATACAAATTAACAAGTTCTACAAATTGTGTCAAAGTAGCTTTATAGTATTGAACAGGAAAATTTAGAATATTAAAAATCCTTTTACAGGTTTAAATAAGCCATGCCATTATATCATTATGGCTAAGTTTGAAGTGATGGATAAATATTATAGAATTATTTCAAAGCCCATTGCCAATTTGGAGTGCCACAGGGCTCTATATTATGTCCTCTTATCATTAGATTTCACTATTATAGTGAAAATACTTATCAGAGTGCATTATTGATGTTAGAGCTGCATCAACTAATTGATCAAATGGACAGAAATAACATATAATGAAAATAAATCACCAACAAATATTCTAAATGTTTGAAATGACATGCACTTCGTTATGCAGTGTTTGAAGTATGTGTATAAAAGATGCATAAAAGGTTTTTAGACAAACATTTGTTTCATAATTACATTACAAAAATGTCTTTCAAAAGAAGTGACGTTATACACAAACCATCAGCAAATTGTCCAACTATAGAATTGTGACTGCACTGGTTGTGTAGTACCTTCATAACTGATGATCCATTTTATATTTTTATATTTTCTGTTAAGATGAAATAGAGATACATACATATGCCATACAATTTCAAATCAAAAACTGAACATCTATGAAACATCAGTCAATAAAGCATCACTGATGAGCCATTATAACTGCATGAATAAAAGGGTGGCTTTAATGCAATACCTGACAGTTTTTAACTCATGTTATAAATGCTTAAAAATATACTTACTCATACTTATTTCACTCAAAAACAGATTTATTTTATTATGCGGCAAAAATAGATTATAATAATGAGACTGATAGGTGTTGAATATGCGGTCTTCTCATTTATATCTCATGACTTGTGTAAAATGTCTTACTATGTTGCACAAAGTATGGTTCACCAGAAACTACTCTGTGTCTTACCCATGATGCTCTGCAAAAAGTTATAATGCCTATTCAGTACAAACTGAATTAGGGAAACAAGCTTTTCAGTATGTTGCAACTAGTGATTGGAATAGTTCACAAAATGAATTAAAGATGCTTGATGAAGTTTGGTGTCAATATGTACTTTTAAATCTTTGATCTGTGACCTAAAGGAAGAGCAGCTTTTGGACTTTCTTACCACTGCCTGGTTCATCTTCTCCCAACATACAGGCAAAAACTTAATGGACCAACTGAATAGAGTGGGCATTACAAGCCTGTTTCAACTGCACTGACTGGGGTGTTTTTGTAGCTTCTGCCACTGATCTGAATGAGCTCACATAATCTGTAACATCCTATATCAGTTTCTGTGAGGACATGGGCATTGCTACCAGGACTCATTTAACATAAAACAACAACAAACCATGGTTCACAGAAAAACTCAAAACACCTTTGTCAGGCCAAGGAGGTTGTCTAAAGGAGTGGGACAGAATCTTCTACAATTGTATAGTGTGCCAAGAAAAATCATATTCATCTTCCAATCACTGTATAACAACTCCAGATGCTGCATCAAGGCTTCTTTGCCAATGAGACCGGTGTACAACAAGGATGCATCTTGTCACTATTCTTATTAATTGTACTCCTCGATTTTGTTATGAGAAAAACTATGGCAAGACCAAATGGAGGCATTGATTGGGATGGACAGAACCGCCTCACTGATCTTGACTTTACTGACGATATAACTAAAACTAAAAACGGTTACCATTTACAGGAAATAACATCAAGCTTGCATAAAGAAGCAGCAATTTACGGATTTACAGCAGTTCAGATTATGCATCAGTGCCGAAAAATCCAAAGTCATTTATATCGGTGCTCAAACTGACATACCAAGGATCAAGGTTAATGGAAGTGACATTGAAGAGGTTAGTAGGTTTACGTATCTTGGCAGCACTATTGGACGACATGGAGATGCAGACACAGATGTCAAATGCTGAATTGGCAAGGCATCATCAGCCTTGCGACAAATGTGCAAGATCTGATCATCTATTCTACATCAATCTCACTTAACATCAAACTTCGCTTGTATACATTGATCATTCATCCGATAGCAACTTAGGCAGCAGAAACGTGGAAGGCATCAGCTAGTATTTCTTACAAGGTGATGTCTTCCATCAGCGATGCCTGCGAAGAATATTACTTATTCGATACTATAACTGCATTACCAATGAGAACATTCTGTGACAAAGCAATATGCCAAGTCTTACTATAATGTCGGCACATTGCCACCTATGGTTGGCTGGACACACTATATGGATGGAAAGCAGCCGCATTCCAAAGGCGGCACTCCAGTGGGTTCCACCTGGAGGAGACGATGCAGGGGTCGACCACAACTGACCTAGCACCGAACCTGGAAGAAGCCAAAGAGATCTTAGAATGACCAATGAATTCTCTAAACTCACATGGGAAGAAGCCAAAGATCTGGCCCTTGATCACATTCGCTGGAGAGCTCTCATCACCCAATACAATTCTTAGCATGGGTGGAGACGTAGAAGAAGAATAAAATAACACAATCTCAATAAAACCAGTGACAAAGCAAAGCCAAATAAAATCATCACACACCTTACGGATGGAAAGCAGCCGCATTCCAAAGGCGGCACTCCAGTGGGTTCCACCTGGAGGAGACAATGCAGGGGTCGACCACAACTGACCTAGCGCCGAACCTTTATCAATGACCTCAATTCTCTAAACATCACATGGGAAGAAGCCAAAGATCTGGCCCTTGATCACATTCACTGGAGAGCTCTCATCACCCAATACACTTCTTAGCGTGGGTGGAAAAGTAGAAGAAGAATAAAACAACACAATCTCAATAAAACCAGTGCAGTACAATTCTCTGGACTCTCTAGGTCAATAATCATCACAACAAATGTTGAACTTTTGCATTTGGATGGCTATAACGGCCATTTAATAATATGGTCTTTACCTAGTGTGCCCAAAAGCCTATAAATTCTCAAAGAAAACTTAAAACTTAAAAATAGATGAGCATGTGTCATATATGAGACATGCATGCAAAAGGCAACATTTACAGAGAAAGGACAATAGTTGTCTTTATAGTCACCTTTTTTCACATTTTTCAAAGGTGAAAAATACTAAATTTCAATGGCAAAGTCCCTGAGATTGCAATAATAACCACTAGATGGAAGCAGAGGACCACTTATTGTCCAAGATGACATGACACTCACTAATATAGTTCTTTTCACAGATTTTGCCTTTGAATTCATATTCACTTGAATTCACATAATTTGTCAAAGTTTACCACTTCATTTACAGATTATGCAGTTATGCCACATTATGATTGTAGATAACCCTGAAAACTAGAGTTGCAGTAAGCATTTTATTACCTGTCATTTATTTCAAATCTCTATATCTGCAACAAAAGGTGTTTGCATGTGTGTGCAAGTATGCTTACTGTGTATTAAGCATTATACTTATGGAGATATTTAGCCCGTATTTAGTGTAACAAATGTTGTATTTCTATGGCAAATGCTATGAAACAGCTAAAAATAGCCCTCTTTCTGCTGAATTTGTGTAGTACATGAAATTGGCTGGCATATGCGTCACATCATTCTAAAGCAGCATGAAAACTTTTATGGACATCGGCCCATAGGTGGCGCTGTCAAAAAGGTGTAGAAAAGCTATATTCCTATGGCAAATGCCATTAAATGGCTTGTGTACAATTTCACAAATCTTTTGTGCACATGCATTGCATCATCCTAAGGAAGCATGAAAACTTTTATGGACATCGACACATAGGTAGAGCTATAAATGTCAAAAACGTGAGAAGTACATTATATTTTAATGTGCAATAGGACATTTAAACGACTCAAAAATGATCTACTCTGCGTACAACTTCATGTAATCAGGTCAGCAAATGCGCCATATCGTTCTGAAGAAGCATGCAAACTTTCACTGAGATCAGGCCACATGTAGGGCTTTTTATTCCATTGTAATGAACTGATCATGTTATTGAAAATATTAGTTAGGAGCCTGGGTCTACACAGAAGGAACAGTCAGTACAGCCCGAAGCGGAGCTGCGGTATCAAACTTCCACCCACATCGGTACCAATAGCCTTGTGGTTAGTGTCGACACAGCGCAACTGCACTCACAGTGACCCGAGTTCGATTCCCGTCTCGAGGTCCTTTGAGGATCCTGCCCCCTCTCTCCTTCCACTGCTTTCCTGTTATCTCTCCTACTGTCCTATCTACAAAAAAACAACTTCCGCCCAAATTTTACACCCAATGAACCATGCCCTCAAATGCTAAAATAAGGTAAATACAACACCTAAATGCTTAAATTTAAAAAACACAATAATATTCTATATACTGAAAAACAGTAGACTTGGACTAGTTGTTCAATTTAAATAATTAAAAAAATAACCTCTTACAATGTAACTATCTTTAGTTCATTTAGCCTGTTTTAACTAAGTTAGCATCATACAGTTTATGGCGAGCACATGCATTCATTTTTTCTCATATTTAATAAACAGAGTAGCCTAACTCATCATCTTCTTGTCTTAAAGTGCGTCGAAAGTTAACATAAATGAACATAAGACAGTATGTAAAAATAGACTCCTGCTTACTGATATTCATCATATCTCACGTAACAACCCATGTTTTAACCGTGAGGAGACACTAACAGCATGGTATGCAATATATTTTTCCTTAACTGATATTTAAATAATGTCGGAATAAATATAATTCAATAAAATGGTTTTTAAATTTAAAAGTATCTAATCTAATGTTCTAATCTGAAGTCATTGTAACAGAAATATATCACTGCCCAGACAGAACACATACGTCACGGGAACGTCTGTGTGATGTGTGTGTTTTCATCTGGGAGAAGCATTTTTAAGGGTGTTTGCTCATCTGGAATATGTCACATAGATGTCTTTTTCCAACATTCCAACAACATCAGGTGAAAGACAGTTTGTGAACATTTTTATTTAGTGCATGAAATAATGAATGGAAATCACATCATCTCAGCTGCATTTAAAGGTAGCAGTAGTATTTTTCTATTTTTATTCACATGAGTCTCCATGTCAAAAAAACCCACTTAAATTAAGACACTCATAATGTATTCAAAAATACCACTAATTTCTGTAGAGCTAGATCATAAGGATCAAATGACTGAGTTCAAGTTTGAGAAATAAAACCAACCTGTCTGTTCCTCAATATCTTCTTGTTTCAGACTGAATACTTCTGCAATCCTTATGTCTTCACTCTCCTCTTTGATAAGCGTCATCTTTATATTTGTGTGTCACGTGGCTCTCAGTTGCACCAGGAGTTTTTCTCTGTGTTTGGAAACTGTCATGATTAAAATGAGAAAAAAAAATAATAATAAAAAATTAACAGAAAGAAAAATATCCAATCTAAATCTCTGGGTGCGTCTCAGTCGGCTCCCTAGTTAGGTGGTCAGTGCACAATTATACACTCAAAACTAGCACTAAAAATTAATAAAGAGAAACAAAATATATAAACGTAATATGAAATTGTTTAGATACAGAATGACCTGCAGATTATATTAATTAAATTACATGACTTAATGTGCAGTTGATTTGTAGAAGCAGTTTGTTCTTTTTGTATTTATAGTTTTGAGCAGCAGCGATTTATTAAGTGCTTCAAACCAGTGAATTATTTTGCTAAGCAATTGGTTAAACTCACAAGCATTAATCAAAAAGCTCCATTTCACCATTAGTTTTTAAAATTGAATTTACAGTTGGTTCTCAACACACACAAATATAAAATCAAATAATGATCCAGTAATAATAATAATAATAATAATAATAATAATAGTAAATACATACATACACTCATACATGCATACATAAAATGACATCACAGAAAATATTTTAAATTAAACCCCTTGTGCTTATTTATTTCACAGAAATTTCTGATTTTCCAAAACAAAATCAATAGTATACTTTTTTTTTTTTTTTACATGCCATCTATATTAACTCAAGTAAAACTGTAGATTGTTTCAGGGCTACTTTGAATTACATTTGTAATGATCGGAAAACAGATTTATCTCATGCCAGAAAATTTAAGTACAGAGAAAAAAATATATACAATAGTTTCTTTTTCCACAGAAAAATCAACTGTACTCTATATTCACACGAAAACACTCTAATATTTCTTTCACAATATTCTCCATAATTTATGACCGTGACCGAGTTCGTGTTTACTGTAAAATAATTCACAATATTGGGAGCGAATTGAGACGCAGCTTTTGCTGATGCGCTTTACTCTCACAAATAACGTACATTAATGTCAGATAAATCGTTACAGTCTTACATTAAATAATAAGCAAACCGACTGCATCGCTTGAAAAAAGCGTTGACCTAAAAACTTTTAAAGTTAAAAAACACAAACCTTTCTTCAGCCGGATCACAGATGCAGGAGCGCGGCGCAGCCTTATGACGTCACCTCTCCACACCAAAATAAAAGTCTTGTTCAAACGTTACAGTGTCAAGTTTAGGGAAAGATGTGTAGCACAACATTTACTCTAAAAAGGAAAACAGTCATGTTTCAATGCAGAACGCATTTCTAGCAATACAATGAAATATTAGAGCCGCAAATTATTCAAAAACACAAAAACAAACATATGCAACAATAAATAAGAAATGTGTTACTATATAAGGGTTTAATTTTTTTTTTTTTTTTTGTCCTGGTATGACAGAAGGCATCTTTTTGGTGCTGTTGAAGTGCACAGCATGAAATTCCCTCAAGTGCACAGCATGAAATTCCCTCAATTACCTGTGGAACTACAGTTATGGAGCCTGTTACAGAGATTGTTTTGCTGCACAGTCGGTTTATGCTGTTTTCTCTTGGACATGTATTAATTCATTACAACAATTGCTAAAACCTATATCACAGTATACTTTGTTTACTTTTATGGGTCTGGAGGATAGAAAACCGAGGTCCAGATGGTGAGTCTAAAATTACCTTTTGGCAGTGGAGTAAGCTTTTTTTTTTTTTTAAATGTAAAATTTAAAGTAAAGTTGTAATATGTAACTGTTCAAGCTGAATATGTTTGACCATATTGGCATCAAACAGTGTGGAAAACACTTTTTCATACTTTTTACACTGCATAAATCTTTGCTATTTGTATAACTAGAATGTCTTACTGGGCAGTGCAGTAAATCATTGAGCATAACTATTTATGGCAATACTGTTTTTTCCAACCAATTGGATCAGATTTTTACACAACTTCTAAGGTATTTAATTTGCTAAATAAACAAGATTTCCAATATAAACAAATTCTCAATAGAGTTTCTATACAAAAATGATTAACACAGTATAAGTTACATATACCCTGTGTTCATCCACTCATGGATGCGACTTAAAAATACTTGGCCCTGGAACTATTTTTAAATCTTTCTTTTATGTTATTCTAATATAACTTCTATATATATTATATTATGTATTATATCAAACAGCAGGCTTTTAATAAATATTTCAGTAAACCAAAATCTCTTATTTCAGAAACTTTGCGGGTTGTTTACTATTGTTAGATCAGGTCCACATGCCAGAAAATTAGGATCCAGCCCTGGACACCGGATCCCGTCAGAAAATATCAGTCTTTCCGGTAACAGAACAACTAGTCAGCAAGCTGTAGTTACCCCAACCCCACTAACAGAAGATGCAGGACTCTAACCCACAATAACAGCAGGTTTCTGTCAGTTAGGAAATTGACTGATGGAAGCCAGGAAAGAGCAGAAGCAGGAGACGAAGTAATGATAATAAAAAGGAGCAGAGTTTATTGAATAGTCTTAGTTGTGTATGTCTCAATGCTCAGACTTCGTCTAGAGAACACAAATTCAACAAGTACTGTTATACCAAATTGATTCACAACAACATCCCATAAACCTTGAGTTTCTATAAACATTCCCTTGTATCTCTAATTCATGAAGACAAAACAGCCGTTGAAACTACACAGTCATAAGACTAAACAACAATGGAAAAAAAATATATAAAAAACAACTATAAAATAATATGAATTACTAATCAATTAATGAATCAATAAAATGAATTAATAAATAACTATAATGATTATTATAAATTATTATATGATTAAATGAAATAATTAAATGACGAAATAATTAATGATTATAAATGAATAAAGAATAAATGAAGAATATATAAAAAGAAAGCAAAACACAACACAAATGTATGGTTGCTCTGAGGCAAAACACACAGTTTGCATTTGAGGATCGTCAGATCCTTTACTATTCAAGCTTGATTTTTTTCTTGTTTTTTTTTTGTTGTTGTTTTTTTTTTTTTTTTTTTTACTGCAACGAAAATGGTATGGTCCAGATACGTCTTTACCCTAAAATATAGCATCATGTCATGTTACGGTGGTGTTTGCCACATCAATACCATATATAAAAATAATTGTTCTTATCCTTGTTCTGATGATAGTGAATCTGGAGTATTCTAAATAAGCGGCATGTATAGTGTTGCTATGTGTGCAAACTGAACATTAGCAAATGGAGAAAAGTTTGAGCTTTAGCCACTGGGGAAGTGCAAATTCAGTGAAAACTGGTCACATAACCCTAGTTTTTACAAATCAGTTATAGATCCAGAGGCAATGTGTTCAAGGCCGGTTTATATTGTGCAAGAACTATTAAAACTCATGCAGATCAAAGCTTTGGAGACACATACAGTTGTAATTAAAACTATTACAACCTCCATTGCAGATTAGACTTACAGTCATGTGAAAAAGATTGGACACCCTTGGACACATCATTAAAAAAAAACTGGTCCTTGGCTGGTCTTAAAATTTTGAAAATAAAACCTCAGATGAACAAAAACACATGGGAAATTGCACCGTTTCATAATTTACTGAACAAAAATAAAGCCAAAATGGAAAAGCCATGTGTGACAAAGTTAGGACACCCTTACTGTTAACATTGGAATTAAGAGGGTAAATCACAGTCAAGCACTGCTAATCAAATACCTTTGATTAACTGATCATCAGCAAGTCTGAGCGCCTGTATAAGAGCATAAGCTTTGGCAGTTCGCTCATCTGGAGCCTTCAGGTGTGTGTTAACACAATGCCAAGGAGGTAAGACATCAGCAATCATCTTAGAGAAGCAATTGTTGCTGCCATCAATCTGAGAAGAGTAATACAGCCATTTCCAAACAATTTGACCTTTATTCACAAGTGGGAGACATTTAAAACAGACACCTCTCCTTCCAGGAGTGGACGTCCCAGAAAATTCACCCCAAGATCAGACTGTGTAAAGCTCAGAGAAACGGCAGACAACCCAAGAACTACACCTCAGACTCTACAGGCCTCAGTTAACATGTTAAATGATAAAATTCATGACAATACCATTAGAAAAATATGAGACAAAAATGACATGTTTGGAAGGCTTGGCAGAAGAAAGCCTCTTCTATCTAAAAAAAAACATTGCAGCACAGTTTAGGTCTGCAAAGTTGCATCTGAATAAAACACAAGTCTTCTAGAATAATGTGCTTTGAACAGACAAGACCGAAGTGGAGATGTTTGGCCATAATGCACAGCACCAAGTTTGGTGAAAATCTAAAGAGCATATCAGCACAAACACCTCATACCAAAAGACAAGCATGCTGGAGGAGGACTGATCATTTTGGGCTTGTTTTGTAGCCACAGGACCTGAGCACCTCACAGTCATTGAGTTATCCATGAACTCCTCTGTATATCAAAGTATTCTAGATTAAAATGCGAGGGCATCTGTCTGACATCTAAAGTTGGGCCAAATTTGGGTAATGCAACAGGACAATGATCCCAAGCCCACCAGCAAATCTACAACAGAATGGATGAAAAGAAAAGAATCAAGGTGTTGCAACAGCCCAGTCCAGGTCTAGAGATCATCCTGGCTCAAATGCTGTGGTGAGAGCTGTTCATAAGCAATTGCCCACAAACCTCAATAAACTGGAGCAACGCTGAAAAGAAGAGTGGTCCAAATTCCTCCAGAACGATGTGAGAGACTGATAAAGTCACACAGAAAATGAATGCTTAAAGTTATTGCTGCTAAAAGTGGATCTACAGGCAACTGACTCACAGGGTGTCCTAATATTGTCACACATGGCCTTTCCATCTTGGCTGTATTTTTCTTAAATAAATAATGACACTGTGTGATATGACATGTGATGATGTTTATCTGAGGATTTATTTTCCAAATTTTAAGACCTGCCAAGGACCAGACAGCTTTTTATTATGTCCTGACACAGAAAACCATGAAATTCAATAGGGTGTCCTAACTTTTTCACATGACAGTATTGTAAAATTGTTCAGACTTTAAGCTGTTTGCAATTTCCTGGTGAAAAAAACAGCATGCTGGTAGGTATGTTTTAATGCTGGGATGCTGGTTAGGTATGTTTTGGTGCTGGTTTAAGCTGGTCCTTTGCTGGTTTTAAGATGGTCCTTAGCTGGTTTATGCTGGTCCTTGGCCAGCAACATGACCAGCATAAACCAGCTAAAGACCAGCATCCCAGCCTCAAAACATACCTACCAGTATATGCTGTTTTTTCACCAGGGTTAACAAAATCACACAAAAACAACTGAATAGCTCAACATAACACATGCTTTAACTGGTTTCCACAGGTTTCAACTGAAAATGCAACTATACTTTCAAAATGATTCAACCCCTTCATGGCAATTAGAGCTTCCTTTTACTGTTGTGACTTGCAGCAAATTATATGCAAAGCCAGATCCATACACCAACATTCCTTAGGCAAAAACACTTGGCTCATAAAACCACCTCAGTATTTTAGAGCCCTGCTCCGTGACATACACCAGTTACTGCCTCAGGTACCTTCATCTCCAACAGACATCTGAACAATGTTTAACTCCACTGCAACCCTTGTATTTTCTAGCGATCATTCAAAATACGTAGTTGTGTATGTTATGTAACAACCCAGCACATGTCTTGCTAACCGGCTAAATCATGCTTCTGTAGTTCTGTGGTTCAGCTGTGGACCCACTGTAGTCTGATAATTTGTGATTGATGCAGCTTGACTGTCTGTCTGTCTCATTAGTTGCAGTAATGATAAAGGATGGCGCACGAAGCGGCTTTCACACCGAATACAGAAAGCGCTGTGCTATAAAACCCATTTGTTTCAATTGCTTCCGCCGCGTAAGGACGGCTTGTTTCTGCCTCAACCAAAGCGCACGCCGTGGACAAAGTTCAAATGAGTTGTTCAAATTAACTTTTGCCACTGCGCTCTGAAGGGCTGCACTGAACCAACAACATAGAGGTGTGCCCGGATCGCTTACATAAGTAAATTTCGAGCACTTTCCATGGTTGTCTGTGCTATGCCATCTTTTATATGTTCTATGTAAGTCTCCAGGGCTGTCATTCAGTTATGGCAATGGGCGTTTCATTCTCTGACACGCTGTATGCGGTAGACCAATTATAAAGGACTGCGCCATCTGACCAATCACAGCAGTGAGGGCTCATGGAAAGGAGGGCTGTCGTTTAGCACACTGCATTGAGCAGGTGCATTCAGTTTTAATTGTACTGTCTTTTCTAACTGAACTAAATGATTTGTAATACTATTTGGGTGATTCTCACGAAAACGTAGTTTCAAAGATTTCAAACACAAATTTTTAAAAAAATGTTTATATTAACAAATTTTCTTTTGAAACATCAAGAGCAAGGTCTTAAGTGTTAGTGACCATACATTTTAAAAGGTTTCACTTCAAATTTAACACATTTAACATATTTTCTAAAACAAGTTCTTAAAAATCTCATTACCGCAACAGGCTTAAAACTTCAATTCTATTAGGAAAGCCGATACATTTTCACATTTTAAAAAATGGCTTATTCATAATCATGCACAGTTACTCTGAAAATAAAAATCTGAAATAACATTTATTTTTGAATTAACATTTTTATTTTATTTTCAATGATTTCTCTCATTACCACAACACGTTCCGCAATTTGCAAACTAATATTTATTATTTTATGGAAAACTTAAATATTTTAAAATTGATGTGGCAAACATGAAAGAACATAATCTATAGATTCTGCACATACATGTAAAAGCAAACTACTATTTTTCAATTTATTAAGTAAACATTAAATGAACATGTTGCGGTAATGATACATAGGTTACGGAAATGAGGTTGATTATTTCGGTAATAATAATTTGTATACTAATGTAATAATTGTAAGAATGAAGTATAGTTAAAATCGAATACAAAATTTAATGTAGAAAATAAATTTGATAATATTGGCACAATCATGGATTCAATTTCAATCAGTTTCATTTCAAAGTGCTTCAAAAATTCATAACATGCATAGGCTAAAAACACAAGGACCACAAATTTTAGGTTCAGTCACCTTAAATAAGTTTATACAACATGTTAAGTTGTACTAAGTGATAACTTAGATATTCAAGTTTACTAAACAAACAAAAAAAATTGTTAAAGTTGTTTGTAACTAGGCTGCCTTAAAATTTTAAGTTGAATCAACTCAAAATTCTAAGTTGTCACTTAGTAAAACTAAATATTTCAAGCTGACAAAAATTTTGAATTGACAGAACATAAAATTAAGGCAGCCGGGTAACAAATTCCAATGCAGGCTTTAGACACACCCCTAATAAACTCCACCCCCCGATATCATCGTCCTTTGCGATGTTTCACTATAGACATCGTCTGATGCCAATTTGTTAGACCAATCCTATCGCCCCAACCCTATGTCTGCATGATTTTTTCCAGCTAATGAACAATAAAAGCATTGATAGCCATTCAGAATCCACCTGAATTTAAAGAGCACAAACATTTAAAACCATAACTGCAGCGTGTGTTTAGAATAAACATAACATTACCATCTGTGTGTTTACACTAATATTGTTATTGCTGTACTTACTCGTGAGGACATTTTATGTGTCCTCACTATTTAAAAATATTAACAAATATAAACTTTATATTTAAATTTAATGATTTTCACAGGTTTCTGTGAGGGCTAGTTGTCAGGTTAGGACACAGAAAATATCATAAACCTGATGTAAATCAGTGGATGGCTATGAGCGGTCCCACTAATATTCTGAAACAAACCGGTGTATGTCGACTAGTTTTACCTTCTTAGTGAGGACTAAAAGTCAACATAATGTGAGTGTATTCACGTTTCAATACTCTACCCCTACATTAAGAATATCCAACACTTCCCTTAAACCAGATAGCTAAATAAACATACTGTTTATTAAAATTTTAAAATGGCACAAAGTTTTCTGTGAGGGTTGTGTTTAGGGGTGGGATTAGTGTATAGAAAATACTGTAGCTCAGTATAAAAATCATTACACCTATAGAAAGTCTTCATTATCATAGATATACCAACATGTGTGTGAGTGTGCACATTTGTCTAGGCTTTTCAACACTGTAGACAGTTTTTTTGATAATTAATCTTGCTGTAATCTTCAACCCATAACATCTCTCTCCTTCCTGGAGAGTTGGTGGGTTGGTATAAAAGTTTTCTCTGAAATTTGTCACCCTAGCCTTTGCCTTAGCTTTTTTCACTTGCTTACCGTTTACAATTAAACAGGGCATAAAGCAAAATATCAACAGTAAATAATATTTAAATTAATAACTAATTTTCCTTGTAAAAGTAGCCTATATGATTAAATTACCGAAATAGAAGTTCTCTCTACCGCAACTTGCCTTAAACTGTTGCGGAATGTGAGAATGGTATTGCGGAGGATGACGTGCCCTAGCATGTTTTGCTAACAACAGAGCAGCCTTTATGATGTAGCCAATTCTTTATTCAATGTACATAATCAGACGTTAATGAAGTCCATTTTTATATAAAATTGTTTATCAAATATTTTTCTAAATGTGGAAAACTACTTGTTTTGGTAATGATAATCAATTTGTCGTGTACATGGTCTGATAAATTCATTTTTAACTTATAACTGGAAAAATATAAAGGGATCTGCCTACCTGGTAGCTATTTTAAAGGTTCTGTCACATGTGTTGCTTATTTGAAAGTGATGGACACTTAATTTTTCCACTATTGTATCATTACTATTATACATAGTAATATTCAGTCTATAGTTTTTCTGTCATGTGAAAACATCTAGAAAAATATCCATTTACTTTTTTTTTAGAATATTTTCATTTTAATACGTTTTAATTATAACATAACATGTGTTCAGACATAGCCGGACGCATTTCGGTAATGAGAATTGTAGCAGAAAATGCAATAAAATGCAAAAATAATTTCTATGTTGAAATGACTATTTGTGCAAGGTAGAGAACAGTATTGTCTTCATTATGATGGGTTTTTTATTACCAAATTGCATGTCTAATATTTAAAATAGTGCAGTGGTGTTTTAATAGTTTCGTGAGAATAACCCGTTAAAAAAAAAAAAAAAAAAAAGGGAAGGAAGGACGCATTAACAGATACACCCATTCTGAGTCTCTGGCCTGTGAAGGTGAAACCAACAGACACAACTCTTCCAATCCTGTGAGGAAAAGGACACTAACAGATACAACGTTCTAAGTTTCTGGACTGACGAAGAAAGAGACTTTAAGACAGCTAAAGTTCAGCTCAGCTCTTGAGTAACCTTCTATATTGCATTCAGCTGTTCTTCAGTTGCAAAGGACCCAGCAGTGATGAACCCTGTCTGATTTTTGCCACTTTGAAAGCAGCGCAGTCTAGTCCACAAAGGACCTCCACATTGCCAGATACTACCTGAATCACACCGCTCCTCAACACGCAGCCAAAGGACCCTGTGAAAACCCATCTGACTGGTCCATGCTCTAGTTCAGCAGTCTCCAGGTCAGCGCATTGACGGCTACTGGAATACAACTCTATGCCCTCCCCACTATACGCAATCTGCATCACCAGTGGAAGACGTCTCTGCCGCCGGACTGATCACCGACCGCATGGAACGTAACTATAAACTTAAACTTCTTTCCTAAAGACCTTGGCTTAGTTTATACCTGCAGTCTATGTTTTTTAACCTGTTTAGATAACATTTACTTGAGGTCAGCATTACAAATGATAGCTATATTGTTTGTTCAAAAAAAAAAAAAAAAAAAGCAACGGGAGTTATTTATCATTAAGTCTACCAGAGCCATTAAGTGGTTTTCCTATAAACATTACCATAGAAATTTCTTCCATTGCTACATTCAGCTCAACAGCATTGCATTCTGCTATTCTGTGTTCACTCCATTTATTTGATTTATTTGGTATCTTCCTTCATGTTTAGTTGCCTATTATCTATTAGCAGTGCATATTCATTTATTGTTTTAATCACAAGTTGTTTTATTTACTCTCGCATATCTATTGTTAATAAATTTCATTAATCTTATTACAGTTGTGTCTTTCTTATGTTGACGATCCAAGGCTCTACTAACCATCTAAACCACCAATCTTCAGATAGATCAGTTGACCAACTACCTCCAGGTTGTGAATCTCAAATTATTGAACAGCTTGTGGGCAGCACTCCCCCTATTGCCAAATTGCTAGTCCTTGACTGATGCACTGAACTAAGCAAGGTGGGAACTGGTCATGTGATATACTCATAACTGAACCTTGAATGACGTGTGACCCAAAAATCACAGCGTCATTGATGACGAGTCCCCTTTAGTACACAAGTATTTTTTTACACCACACATCTAAAAGCATTGTCCACAAATACCATCATCATAGACAATAATGTTAAAATCCAATGTCATATTTTCCAGAAACACAAACTTAAATGACTCTAGACTCGCACAAATACTGCCATTTAGGTGAAATTACCTAATTAAAAATAGCATAGCTATTCAATAAATGTGATGATGTGGGATTCTACATGGTCTGTAATCAAAAGAAAAAAATAAGGCTGTGTCTTACCCTGGATTTGTAAGTAAGTTTGTATAAATGTACCTGTACAATTGCATAAACTCAGACATAAACACAACAACTTAAAAAAATGACCATACCTCTCTTCTTTTTGAATGCTGGATCTGCTGGAAGTGTACCGCCATCATCTTCACAGAAGGTGTGCTGTGGTGGTGACACTTTGGGGGATTCTGAAAGGAAATAATTAAGCCAGTTTGATTGCTGACAACTCTCTGCATAAAGCTGACCATCAGTCGAGTTTGTTTTGGTTTTTTGTGTACTCTATTTAGTGCAGCTAAAATGATAATCCCACAAACAGGATAGTTTAAATGGTAGTTTAAACTTCACTTTCAATTCATGGGGAGAAAGCATAACAGGATAGTTTAAAAATACTGTACCTTCCAAATGCACCATGTACATGCCACTATTTTTAGGCTTTAGTCATGTGAATAAAGAAACAATAAACAATACAGCAATATGTTATAGTTTCAAATTCAGCATCTAGCAATTGTTTGCTTTTAGTTCATTTCAGTTTTCCCTCTTTTACTCACTTTCCTTTGCACATTTTACTTTTACTTTCAAATTAGCTGCAATTCAGCAACAAGCAATTGTTTTTAATTTGTTTGAGTTTTCTCTTTTCTTCACTTTCCATTGGTTTTAAGTAGCTTGTAAAAGTGCTGTGTGCATTTTACTTTCACTTTTAAATTAGTGGCATTAATGTAACACACTTTTATTAAAGTCCCCCTGTAGTGAAAATCAAGATTTTTATGTTGTTTATTTGTCTTTGTGGTGTTTTTTATATGCTTTTAGCCAAACCATGTGCCAGGCCAATCAACACTATTGCTGAGTATTTCCTCCTTAGTTTTCCAAAGGCTGTCCCAGAAATGTGGTTTGAAACAGCCCTTTTTTAGCTAGGTCACAAACTTCAGTAACCAATCACGTCAAAGGATAGATTCCTGTCATTAGCATGCAAAATATACCAAAAGGATTATCAGCACAAAACCACATATTAAATAGAGCATTTAATAAATTATATAGAGAATTAAATAGAGCACAACCGCTAGGCGCCAACTTATAACCCGCGGCACAGTGTAAAAGTAGCCCGGAGTCAGAGGCTCCTCTGCCGCATTGCCGTCTGCACTTCACTCAGATATGCTCACAGGTGCAAACTGGAATTACAAACTAGGCTCAAACTAGGCACAAATGTTACAGTATCCACTGTAGTTGTCCGCTAGTAAAAACAGTTTTATCAGTCATTATCCATGTTTCGCCATTATATCACGATTACTACAGTTCAGTTAGTGCAGTGGTTCTCAACTGGGGGGGCGCGGAGGGATCGGAAGGGGGGCGCAAATCATGGATCGCGGAACCGGGGGGCCGCCCGGGCCTGGGCGCGAGTAACTTTTGACGTACAAAAATACATAGGCTATAGACTCATATGGATTATTCATTGAAAGGTCGCGATCTCGATTTAAACACACGCAATCTTACTGCTATATGATGATGATTTCGCCATGCCTATAAAACCTTTGAAATGGCAATCACATCGGAATATTTAAACCTGCTTTCGCGCAACCGCTGATCCAGAGAGGGCTCTGCTCATGTAAGTTAAGCTTTGTTTGAACAAGCTTCACGACCAGGATACACGGTATATGTTACATTTCTGTGTTGCAAACATTGAATGATAATTAAAGTATTCGGATAAATGCTCATTAAAGCCCTGCACAGGCCTCATATATATTTCCTAGACCGGCCCTTGTCCGACAGCTTCTCAGAATTATCGGCCCGAGCCCGTCTTTTCCCCCCTTCTCCCAAAACAGCTTATACTACTCTTTCAGCTATTGAAAGTTCAGTTTTGTATATAAGTGATTTTATTTCGTTTCATTCTTTTGTTACGTTAATTTAGAAAAACGTTTGGAGCATTGTTCATTAAATATAGCCTAAAGTTTTTGTTTTTTAAAGTAAGGACTGTTTGATCAATTTTGCCTTCTCAAATCATCACGACTTGTTTAAAATAAAATCTATAGATATAGGCCCAAAGGAGTTCAAGTATAAAACAATGTTAGTTGCAACGTTAAACTTAGAGAAATGTGCGCTATTAGACGCATACCCAAATTTGTGCGGAGAGTGGAAGCTAAAGGCGCATTGCAGGACATTGAGGCGCCAGCGCGATGACTTGCATTATTTTTTCAGTGGAAACAATTTAAAATATTCCGTCATTTTTGCTCATAATACATCTTTCGCAACTGTTAAGGGTCAACTTTTATTTGTGTGCATTCACAGCATCAACAAAACGTTGCAAAAGGTGCTTTTATTAAATAAAGAAAACAAACATTATGCGCTTTCTGTTGCCTCAACAGGAGCGCTTCACAAAAATGAACCGAAACTCAGCAAATGCATACCTCACAGACATGATACATATATCTATAGAACGCTTGAAATGATTAATTAACGAAATAAAACAAATACTCTGTCACAAAAACTCTTTTTATATGTAATCTGTAAAGATGCATTTCTCTAAAGGCGCGTCCGAGTCAGGATCGGCAACTTCATCCTTGCTACACTGAAAACACTGGTTTATTAATAAATAATTCAAATATCCCCTTATTTCCCCCGAAACATTCATTGTAATTACGTTTGCTGGTGCTTTGTGGCATTTTCAGCCTATTGCGTGCTTGAACGCGGATCTCTTCCAGCTGCGCTGATTTGCTGCTGCTGGCGGAGACACTAAACGCTTTCCGAGTCGGTCTCGAAAGTGAAAGCAAAAGTGAAGTCTCGTGGTGTTTCCATCAGCGCGGAAATTTGTTTTCATCACCATAATTGGTGTATGTATAAAATATCAAAATAAGGAGAAGCCTAAAACAGACCCGAGGCCCGGCCTGAGTCTGAACTATAACTTGAAAATTGTCCCGAAGCCCGGACTTATTTATAACATTTTAAATGGACTAATTTATAAAATTAAATAAAATAATTAACTAATAACTATACTCTTAAAATTGTCTTAATATTAAAATGTAGACTAGCATGTAAAATGTACAATCTTACAGACTTTATAGACCCCCCACACCTTCCAAATTCGTATAACATCTGCCCTAAATAGTACTGAATATTATTTAGGGTGGATAGTATGCGTAAAATAATACTTACACGTTATTTAGCGTTTACACGTTACAACTTATAGGCTACTTTAAGTTCTCTTGTTCAAAATCTATCATCTATCTATCCTTTTATATAGTTTTATAAAACTCATCATAGTTATTTTAAAAGTCATAAGTTATGAAAAGTATAACAAAGGGGGGGCGTGCCACATGATAGGGGAGGTTTGGGGGGGCTTTAGTTCCAAAAGGTTGAGAACCTCTGAGTTAGTGGATCGGGGGCTCTGGCTGGTGTGACTGTGTGGGGGCGGTGCTAAGTTGCATATTCATAGATCTGCATATAGTAAATGAGGCAAGGGGGTTTACATTCAAGCTGTTTTAAGGCATAAGAAAATATTTTTTTTTACAAGTAAAAACATTTAAATATGTAATTTTGATGATCGAAGATCAGTTTTAAAGGATAAAAATTGACTACAGGGGGACTTATACCAATTAAAAAAACAATAAACCAATAAAACTGTTATATGCCTAATATAAAATAATAACTTACACAAAGTTTATATAGGTATACAAAACTGAAAATCAGTAAACATGGTGTAACCAAATAAATAAGAAACAGAACATTTATTAGCAAAACGAAAAAGAAAGCTTGAAAGCATGGCATATACCTTCATGTAATATATATATATATATATATATATTTATTTATTTATTTATTAAGAAATTACACAGCTTAAATAAAAATCAACAAATAAATATGAAATTTCCACTATTACCTTAGATAAATGGCAGAAGTCAACAGTCTTTTCAAAATCCAAATTATTTTTAAAACAGGCACTTTTGCATTTAGTTTTGAAACCCTTTCGCCATGTTCTTGTCTTTCTCACCTCTCTCTTCTTGTCAGTCAGCTCGACTCACACTCTTCACGTGATAAATAAAATCTGATCTGAAATGGCTATTTTTGTCATCCACTATAACACACTACATAAGATGAAAGAATCAAATCTTGTCCCCTGACACCCACTGTTATTTATGAATCCACACGACACACTGCGTCAAATGCATCGTGGCAAAATCAAACTAATATCATATAATCTAAACCAGGCATTAGACGTTACAGTGGAAAGGTTAAAGATCTATGCAGAAGTAGTTGTAGTGGTAAAGGTGATAAAATAATTCAACAACAATTTTTTGATCATCACAAATAATTCAAAGTAATTTACCACTCCCAGAAACAACATAATTTTCTTGGTAGTATTAGATGAATATAAATATAAAAATAAAAATAAGGCAAATTATGATCTGGACATTGGGATGATCATTGTAACAAACAAAAAAACATTTCTGGTCATAGAGGTAAGAGTATAGCATCTTTACAAGTTTTGAATGAAGTTGTTCTTATTTGCATTTATGAAATAGAGCAAGCATACAAAATGTGCTTCTTGCATTCTCAGTTTCCTTAAATTTGTTGAGCACGTCACAAATATTAAACAAAACTCAGTAGACTTGTTGCACTTTCTTTCTTTGATTTTGTTGATGTGTAGGGCTGTTAAATTGATTTCTTTGATATAAATCGGAATGAATCTGCTACTGAATCAGAATGTTCTGCTATTTATCTTGCTATTAGCACATGTAAAACTAAAAAAATTTCAAATGAATATTAGTGATATATGAATATTAAATTTATAACAGTAATACAAAGAAATAGTATTTGTGGTATTTTTACCACACAGGTCACAGGCACATTAATTTTAATTTAAAGTAACATTCTAATTTTGTTGTAAACGGTCAGGAAAATGAACCAAAATGAAGATCAAAATGTAATTTGTCTCCTCTGAATCACTGTCCACTGTAACTTTCTCTAGGGGTAGAAAACAGAAATACATCATTTTGAATGCAATATAGTAACCCTGTATTGGTGCACAAACCACCTTCTGCAGAATAAAAATGAAAAACAATTAATATTTTGAAGCTGAGGGAGTTTGAGAGAGTACCATCTGGATCAATGTCGATTTCATCAAGATTTCTCCCTTTAAAATCTGCCAAGCGTCCTTTTTTAAGCGCCAGAAAAATGTTGCTCATTTTGGCCAGTTGAAGGGTGCCCTCAGGTAGCCGGTAGAACTGACGATGTACTCGAATATCATGGCCTAGGAAGTCAGCCATCTGATCAAGCTCAGTGTTGCTTAGATTGAGAACTTCAGAGAGGGTACCAATCTGTTTCCTCAACTTTGTGGAAGTGAGAGTTTGGGGATTTCTGGCATTGCATGCAACTGCAAATTCACAGATGCAGTCAGAGCCTCTGTAATAAGTCATTGCAAATGGATGTGCAAATAGGAAAGAGTTCTCCTTTGGTACTCCACACCTATTTCGGTTCTCAGTTAGCAGTCTGATTGACTCTTGCATTGCAGGAGTGACAAGGACAGGAACCTTTCTGCCTCTTTTGCCTCTAATCTCTATTCTCTTGAAGTACTGACACAGTTTTCTTTCCAACTCTGAGAGGGCCATGCTAATATCCAGATGTTCATCTGACTGGTGGCTGGAAGTGTATGCAGACAAAGGCATTTGTGACACTTCCCCTTCTCGTCTCCAATTAAAAAGCATAACCTGAGTTAATGTAACCTTGGCCAATTTTGACCAGTGCTGAGGTGAAGGCTGTTGACAAGAGTTTCTGACACATTTTCTCCTGCTCGTCAAGATACACATGCAGACGTTTAACATCTTCAGTGAATGGAAGCAGAAGTGGCAAGTTCCACTTGGCTTCCTCCAGGGTTCGCCGAGCTGCTATGGAAACGTACTCAGGCCATTGGGACTGATACAGCTGTTGGAAGTTGTTTGCAGCTTTTGCTGTTGCTTTGTCTCTACTGATGGTAGCATTGCAACTTTGCTCAGGCAATGTCAAGTTTTACAGCAACACTAGCCGATTCATATACGTGTGTCTCCTCATTGTATCCAGCTGTTCTTTTAACTGCATTAACAGTATGCAGAAGTTTTTGGGATCAATGAGCTCTTTAATAGTTGTAACAGGTGACACCTCTCTTGCACATATTAGGAGTCTCCCAGGTTCCCTCATCTTTTGACGGATGTGTTCATGCATTTTAACTCTTGATCCATACTTGTTGTAAAGATGCTTTCCCAGCTCTAAAATGCACCAGTCATTTCTAGCTTCCAGTGTCACTTGTTCTTGTTTCATGGAATTCAACTGCTTCCACACACCACGAGTTATTTCTGATGGGGGAGGCTGAGCAAAGCCACAGAGAGCCTGGACACGGGTTTTTCCAGGTTTAGGCTTTATATCACAAGGCTTGAATTTGCAGACCTTCAAATGCCTCCACAGAGTCTTCTTTAAGAAAAGTCCTTGACAGTAGATGCAGTGCATGAATCTTTCCCCTTCTAAGTTCTTTTTAGGCAGTTTCCTTGGAATCATCTGCCCTGCACCTGTATTAATAATAGCAGTATTGTGAGCAAAATTACCTTTGTCTCGCAGATACTCAAGCTGCATTCTTCATTCTTTGGAGCCTTTTGGATGACTGAGAGCCTTTGCTACTTCTACCTCCTTACTATGCTTGCGCTCCAGGTTTCTTGCAATTTTCGTCACAGCATAGCCACAAAAAAGCAGTGTTGTTTCTTGTTATACATTCTTGCTCCATCACTCTTTTTAGTGATAGCTGGGATAACCACTGAACTTGTACTGACAGGAACAGAGGATGCATCATGACTCGGAGAGCTCTATGGGGCAATGCTGTTCTGAGTTCTGCCCTTTTTGTTTCTGTTCTCAACTAAACTGCACTGGTCTGGCAAAGTCTGCACCTTTCCTTTCCCTTTTGGCAACACAGTAAGGCTTGTGCTTCTATCTGAACTCTCTTCCGATGTGTCAGTCATCCTCACTGACTTCAGCTAACTCATCTTCACTTGAATCAAAAACGTCTGACTGCTCCGCAATTTTCTGACTAGCCTTAAAGACAATGACCATTCATTTCAGTTACTCCTCATTCATGGTATATTCTTTGTGATAACAAAAAGAATGAATTGAACACTTACTCTGACATTTTTTGCGCTTTTGAATGTCTTTGCATAAGTGGGATTTTGTTCACTTATTGTAGAGGGTGTACGTGTCCATCTGCCACTGTCTTTAATGTCAGTATTGTCATTTTCACTGCCTGCACTTGAATTTTCAGAGTCGAAAAGATCATCCGAGTCATCACGATTTGCAGGTCTTGTCTAAGAAAAATAAATTAGACACTTGTGTCAGAAAGACAGCTCTTAAACTAATCCAAGCAAATTTGTGCTTACATATATATGCTTTTTATAATGAAATTATACCTTCAAACTGTTTTAAAAGATTCAGTGCAATAAATGTAAATGGAATCTATTGAATCAACACCTACAATTTTTTAGGGAAGAATATCATGCATAAAAACAAAGCAACAGATATAGATAACAATATGGTTACACTTAATTTTAAGGTCCAATTCTCGCTATTAACGAAGAAGCGAGAAGCTGGCATTGAAAGTATGCAGCAGTTAAAATCAAAAATGGCTGTAATGTGACGTTATAAAATTAAATACCTGTTTAATAGATGTTGTAGCTTTAGAACACTTCATCTTCACTATCGGAGTAGTCAACCAAAGGCTGAAAAAATTAAATAAATGGTTAAAATCATACCATTTTATGGCTAATTATATTCAATATCTGATTTTCAAGAGCATGGTAAAACAAATGAAAACATTTTTGTGTCTGTGTGCACATACCTCGTGTAATTTGTGGGACTTTTACTGAAGCACCAGAGAAGTTCTCAATGGCGGTCATAACGGCATCACCCTCACAGGAAAGCTATAGTAGAAATGTAAAAAAAAAAATATATTAGTTAGAAACCATTACTCATTAGACCAGGTCCCCACTATGCTAAACCTTACAGTAGTGACAGGTACTGACAGGAACAGAGGATGCATCATGACTCGGAGAGCTCTCTGGGGCAATGCTGTTCTGAGTTCTGCCATTTTTGTTCCTGTTCTCAACTAAACTGCACTGGTCTGGCAAAGTCTGCACCTTTCCTTTCCCTTTTGGCAACACAGTAAGGCTTGGTTTCACCGGTGCTCGATTTAATGTTGGCCTGGGACTGACAAACTTCGCTCCGATCTCTAAAACGCGTAGTAAGCGTGTAGTTTAAGTTTATCAGCGTCTTCCCATATTCGAAAAAAGAAAACATCAGATGCAACACAAAGACACATTGTAAGAAAATTTCATTAACTTAATTTTAGAATTTTACAAAGGATTCAACTATAGGACATATTTTTTATTATTTAATTGTCAAACTAATGTGGAAAAACTGTCTAATTACCTGAAAAGATTGATTACTCCGTCGACTGACATTGATTGACGCTGACTAATTTAGTTTTTCGTCAGGTGATCTACAGATTTGCGCATGAGCAGTTAGTAAATTGTGTAAGTGTGCTTGAGGGTGCAGTTCCGTGACCAGACTACTGGAGCGCTGAAGAGCAGCACTGTGACGCACACTCACACACTCAGAGCAGAGATTTGTTCATGGTGGGGCTCAGGAAAAAAAAACTGCACTAGGCATATCAGCAACGCCTCCTGAGCCTATTAACAGCAAAACATTGTGGGGACCAGGGATTTGGTCCCTACTATGTTTTTGGTCCCCACTCTGTGAGTGTGTTTACATGCTGAGGACCCCACCATGTAATAAAAACAAAGACACACACACACACACACACATTTGTTTTTGTGAATTGTGAGGACTTTCCATAGACTTCTATAGTTTTTATACTGACAAAACGATATTTTCTATCCCCTATCCCAAACCTAACCCTAAACCTACCCCTTACAGAAAACATGTTTGCATCATTACACTTTCAGATAAACATCATTTACTGTTTTTAATCATTTTTTAACATTGTGGGGACCGCAGGCCAGTTCCCACAATGTCAAAAATTTCAGGTTTTACTATCCTTGTGGGGATATTTGGTCCCCACAATGTAACAAAAACAAGTACACACACACACTAAAATTAAGCTAAAATTAATTTTGTGAACGGACAAAGATTATTGGAGAACTGAGGGTTTAAGAAGAGCAATCAAAGGACCTAACAAGTTAATTAATAAACACAGGTGAACAGAATAACAATAATCAGGAAACAGAGGAAAACTAGGTCATGACATGGCATGTTTCAGGGGAACTGGACAACGAGACTTTGAATCTTCCTTTATTTCTTCAACTTCGAAATTAGAACCGTTTAAATCAGGGGTGCCCAACCCCGTTCCTGCAGAGTTTAGTTCCAACCCTAATCAAACACACCTGTCTGTAATTATCAAGTGCTCCTTGAGATCCTAATTCATTGGTTCAGGTGTATTTGGTCAGGGTTGGAGCTGAACTCTGCAGGAATGTCGATCTCCAGGACCAGGGTTGAGCACTCCTGGTTTAAATAAAGGACGAGATTAATCAGTTCGATCAGGGGATACTCACACGGGAAGATCGCAACGGATTGTCTCGTGGTCCAGCCCCAGCTGAAAACACACACCTAAAGCAGCGTCGTGCCAGCTCAGCTGGTTAAGAAGCTCGAGGAACTCCTCCACATACCGCTCCAACCTCCGTCCGGCCTGCCACAAACCCCAAAGCTTGTCCTCAGCAGTCATCTTAATAGGTCCATTCATCTGTCACGGTGTGTAGAAGGCAGGAAGATGATGACTGGAGAATGGTGTTTTAAATAATAGGATTTTAATAATAATAATTGAAAAGACAGGCTGACATTGAGTACACACAACTAAAATTGACTGTGAATGGACAAAGACTATTGGAACACTGAGGGTTTAAGAAGGGGAGCAATCAAAGGAACTAACGAGTTAACTAATAAACACAGGTAAACAGAATAACAATCAGGAAACAGAGGAAAACTAGGTTATGGGGAAACAGGCCAACCGAAAATTCAGTGAACACAACGACCAAAACAAAACATAACCCTGACAACAGCGCTTTCAATCTTATTTTTCAATGTGGAAGTAAGCTGTGTTCTTGTAATGTGTTAGATGTCCAGTTCATAATCTGCCATAGGAAAATAACGAGAAGAATAATCTAAGTGCAACAGTAAAACAGTTTGCACTACAAACCAGTGTTCATAGTGTTTATAATTAAGATGATACATTAAAATAATATGGTAAAACACACCAGTTTGTAATATCAAGCAGCAAAACAAGCTTTTTGTGCAGCTAAATAGCTAAAAAGTGGATGAGACCGGAAGCCAGACGCAAAAAATTTTACAAATGGCTGCACCCACTCTTATGGGAATAATAAGGTGGATAGGATGGGAAAAATCCGAACAATTTCAACCATGAATATTTCTTCAATATGTGAAGAAGACATCATGTACTTCATAAGAAATAATGTCAATTTATTAAAACGTTGCTGTCAAAGATTGCCTAAATATAGTAACAATACATCTAGCATTTTTAAAACCAGCTCTCTCCAAATGAGTGAAGAGGTATTAAAAAAAAAAAAAAAACAAACATGGAGGTCCTCCTTACTTCATCCAAGCAAAAACTGGGCACAAACACAACTAGTTAGTACAAGGAAATGTCAACCTTAAAATAATTGTTTACTGTTTCCCAGTCTTGGTCCTAAAGACATCCTATTACTGTAAGCTGTGATATACCAGGGCTGTGTAGCTTCAAAAATTTGAAAGCCTTAAAAAGATCATAAAGACCATTGGTACACCCAACAACCAATTTATGTACATCTTAGCAAAAGAACCATCACAAACTTTACAAGTTTTCTCTCAGCTTTGTTCTTGACATACTGTATGGTCAGATATTCATACAACAAAATATTCTGGGAAAGAGTTAAAAATACAACTGTTCACTATTCATAATAGCTCATCCATTAATATTACCAAAACTATTTGTAAATGTTGAAAAATGTAGTAAAAAGTGGAAATACTTGAGGGACACGTACACTAAAGAGAAAAATTGAGACAAAGAGTGGAAAAAAAAAAACAGGTTCAAGGGCAACAGGAAGTACAAATGTATGTCCATCCTCAATTTCCTGAATCCACACATTCAGAACAGGGAAACCTCTAGTATTTTCAGTAAGAATAGGTCATGTGATGTGGATGTCAGTGTAATGATTGTCCTTGAGACTGTAAAACCAGTGGAAGTAGTTTAGCATACTACATGAACCTCAAGGTTCAAGTGTCGCTACATCCATTTAAATAATTGTAATGATTTGCATTGTTCCTCTAAAATAAATATAAATGAACTGTTATTGTTATTTTAATAATAGTCTGCTTGGTCAGTATTGGTATTAATTTTTAAATAAAAAAAAATGCAATTTTTCATACGTAGTATTTTCAAAAGACGAAAATTATTCTGATCAAAATTGCTTTTCTCATATATAAACACTGACAATTTCAATAAAAAACATAAAAAGCACAGTCAAATTTCTCATTGTCCTTTCTCCAATGCCACATGATGTCGTTTTTCTTTCACACAAACTATATTAAATTTTATAAATATTGTATTGTTTTTCCTTTAAATGTATTTTTTGACTTTCATATCTGAACATATAAATTTGATTCATGTAATTCTTTCTTTTTGTTTATTCTTGACACTGATGTTGTTGCAAGAAGATGCGTGATGCAGACAATTTGCAGGAAATTGTAGGTTTTAATAAATGAGAATATTTGAAAGGAAACGTCTCAGGTTACATATGTAACCATGGTTCCCCAAGGGAACAAGACGCTGCATCAAAACACTAGGGGAACGGCTCCAGCGTGACCACGCTCTGAAACACGTGTGCATACAGTCCAATGGAGAAGCGAGACGTCACAGGCGGGGTGACGTAGAGACCAGGAAGCTTAAAAGCACGTGCAGTGCATGCAGCCGGCAGCTTCTGAATAGAGAAGCAAGGGCTGCAGGGATGCCAGAAGTATGGCCCGAGACACAGCGTCTCGTTCCCTCGGGGAACCATGGTTACATACGTAACCTGAGACGTTCCCCTTCAGGAACTCGAGCTGCGTCGAAACGCTAGGGGAACGAGATGCCCACGCCACCAGACTTCAAATCCCTGCCCAGTGTGAAAGAGCACAGCTAGGGTGAGAGAAAAAGAGCCAAGTGGCACAAGTCCAGGAAAGAACCTTAAAGTTAAAGGGGTGGACATTCCACAGCATTCTGAAGCCAACTTAAGAGAAGACAGCCTTGACCCCCAAGAAGGGAGGATCAGAGGACTCAAAGCTATGAAATAGCATCCCGACCACACTTAGCAAGCTACACCTGGCCAGAGGCCTAGGCCTCAGCGCACCGCGGAGGAAACGTGTAACGAGGGGGTTCCTACCCACTGAGGAGCCACCCAGAGGGGCGTGGTAGGCCGAAATAGCCGCCACGTAGACCTTCAGGGTGGAGTGGGCTAACCCTGTGGAGAACCGAACCTGCAGAAACCTCAGCACTGTACCAACTGGGCAGTTAACTGAGTCCTGCTGGCGGTCTCCACACCATGAAGTGAAAGGTTTCCACTTCAGGGCGTACAGTTTCCTCGAGGAGGGAGCTCTGGATTGGAGGATGGTCTCAACAACCTCAGCTGAGAGACCGGGAGCTATGAGGTGTGCCCCCTCAGGGGCCACACCCACAAATTCCAAAACTCCAGCTCCCGGGAGCAAAGCGATCAGGGGAAAGGCGTACAGTCGAAGCCTCGGCCACATCTGTACCATGGCATCCAGCCCCCATTGAGCTGGATAAGTCAGAGAACACCAGTGGTGACATTGCGCATTCTCCTTAGTCGCGAAGAGGTCCACCTGAGCCTGGCCAAACTCTCCAAATCTGCTTCACCAACTCACGGTGAAGCATCCATCCCCCGGGCCTCAGCCCCTGCCTCGGCAGGATGTCTGCTCCCAAATTGAGATGCCCAGGAACATGAACCGCTCTCCGTGAGAGGAGTTTGTCCTGGGACCACACAAGGATCTGGTGCGCCAGCTTGTATAAGGGGCGCGAACGCAGACCTCCCTAGTGGTAGATGTAATAGACCACCGCTGTGTTGTCGGTGTGAACCAACACATGGTGGCCTATTACGTCCGGGAGAAAGTGTTTCAACGCTCGAAACACGGCCAGCATCTCCAGGCAGTTGATGTGCCAAGTGAGATGGCGACTGCTCCACAGACCGCGGGCGGGGTGGCCACTCATGACTGCACCCCAACCGGTGAGAGACGCATCCATCGCTAACGTCACGCGGCGACAAGGAGCTCCAAACACCGGGCCCTGAGACAGGAACCAAGGCTTCTTTCACATGTCTAAGGCACATAGGCATTGCCACGTGACCTTGATCATGCAGAACGGGTTTCCCCTTGGGGAGAACCCCTTGGTCCTGAGCCACCACTGTCGGGGTCTCATGTACAGCAGGCCAAAAGGTATCACGTTGGACGCAGCTGCCATCAGACCCAGCAGTCGCTGGAACTGCTTTACAGTGAGTGACCGGCCTTCTTACACTCGTGACTGCAGTGAGGATCGACTCGATCCGAGCAGGTGACAAACGTGCCTGCATCGTGGTCGAATCCCACACTACGCCTAGATAAGTGGTTCTCTGTAATGGAGACAGCACACTCTTCTTGGCGTTCAGTCTCAACCCCAGCTCTTTCAAATGCGGGGGAAGAGTGCAAGGCTGAACAGAAGAACCCGATACTTGTAAGCTTTGCCCGTGAAAGCAAACCTCAGGAACTTCTTGTGTTGAGGAAGGATGGAGACATGGAAGTATGCGTCTTTTAGATCTACTGTCACAAACCAGTCCTCGGACCTGATCTGTGACACTACTTGATTGATAGTCAACATTTTGAACTTCAATCTCATTACTGAGCGATTCAGTAGTCTCAGATCTAAAATGGATGCAGACCCCCATCCTTCTTCGGAACAATGAAGTACCGGCTGTAGAACCCGGACTCCCTGAAGTGAGGAGGGACCACCTCAGTGGCCTCCTTCCTCAAGAGAGTTTCTACTTCTTGTTCCATTACCAGACCCTGCTCGGGGCTCACCACAGTGGAGACCCCGTAAAAAGGTGGCGGCGGAGCGCCAAATTGAATGTGATAGCCTCGCTCTACAGTGCGCAGGACCCAAGCAGATACATCTGGCAGTAGTTTCCACGCTGCCAAATAATCTACTAAGGGAACCAGTCTCTCGAGACTGGCCTCTGGTATGAGCTGCTAGTTCGGTGTCCTGTAACGGATGACCGGCAGGAGACAGCTGAACTAGCTGCTGTAGAGACCCCCGCAGGGGTGGCGAGCTCCCCAGCTCCGCTACGTTTCCGGGCGGAAGACTGAGGTGTGGGCTCGCTGGAGACCGCTGCGCCCTGAAGCACCGGCAGGATTGGCAGGCTAATCTCCCGAGGGCACCGAGGAGAGACGGGCACCGAAGAATGCGGTGGACCACGCCCTTCGCCAGTAGGGCCTGCCCTCTGAGGTCCTGGACCATAGGAGTCAGGACCATAGTCTCATAGGTCTGGGTGAAAGCGTTTCAGTAACTGAAACACGGCCAGCATCTCCAAACTGGATGGTGCTGCTCCACAGACCACGGGCAGGGGGGGCCACTCATGACCACTCCCCAACCGATGAGGGACGCATCCGTCGCTAGCATACGCGGCGACAAGGAGCTCCCAGCACCGGGCCCTGAGACAAGAACCAAGGTCTTCTCCACATGCCCAAGGCACGTAGGCATCGCCGCGTGACCTTGATCATGCAAAGCAGGTTTCCCCTCAGGGAGAACCCCCTTGTTCTTAAGACACCACTGCAGGGGTCTCATGAACAGCAGGCCAAAAGGTATCACGTTGGACCAGTGATGGAGTACTCGAGTCCTGGACTCGGACTCGAGTCCGACTCGAGTCACTATTCTTTGGACTCGAGTCCGACTTGAGAATCCACTCTCTGGACTTGTGACTCGACTTGGACTCGCGGATTGATGACTCGTACTTGGACTCGGACTCGAGGATATATACAATCGGACTTGAGCATTCATCACTTTGTTTTTGACTAAATATGTTATAAAAAAATTATATAAGGTGTTACACTTTTCCTGTTTCGTGCCCAAGACCGGGCGCGATCTCCCTTCACAGACACTGCTACCTCTCGCTCTCTTTGCTTGACAACACACTCACTGACGTCACTCACTTTTACGCTCGTGCAATGCATGATGCATGATTCGCGGGCTAAATGTTCACATTTGTAAAATGCAGAAAGACGTGCCCCGGATCGTGAAGTTCGCCTACGCGAATTTTGCTTCTAATGCTGGAAAGAGCAGCGCTAAATGTTGTGTGTGTAATCGCACAATTGAGGAAAAGACTGGGACAACCTCAAACTTTAACAGACACCTGTCACGGATGCACCCAGAAAAGTAAGTAAAAAGCTTTCCATTGTCTAACGTTAGCTTTTTTCAAAAAAATATTATTGACTAATGCATATATGATAACAAACAGAAGAAGCTAGGGTTAATGTATGTCTGGTTCAGATTACAGCATTTTTTTGTCTGTTGATAACTTAACGTTACTAGTCACTGTGCCAGATCAGATTTTTGGGGGGTTAACAGTGACTCGCAGTTTTGTATAAAATGTAAGGCCATAAAAAGTTATACATATTTAAAATAGTAAAAGAAAAGTCTTGATTATAATTTTAAGAGGTCTTACAGTTGGGGACGGAAAGACGATCGGGTTGGATAAATCTTCAAAAAGGCAATGATGTCATTGAATAAATATGTGCACTCCCCTCGACTCGGACTCGAACACTGGGGACTTGAGACTCGACTCGGACTCGAACTCTGGTAATGGTGACTCGACTTGGACTCTTCTTTGGTGACTCGGACTTGGACTCGGACTCGAACACTGGGACTCGAGACTCGACTCGGACTCGACAGTTGGTGACTCGACTACAACACTGCGTTGGACACAGCTGCCATCAGACCCAGCAGTTATGAAACTGCTTCACAGTGAGTGCCTACTTTCACTCTCTTGACTGCCGCGAGGATGACTCAATCGAGCAGGAAATAGACATGCCTGCATCGTGATCGATCCCACACCATGCATAGATAAGTGGTTCTCTGTAATGGAGAAAGCACACTTTTCTCTGCGTTCAGTCACAACCCCAGTTCTTTCATATGGGCGAGGACATCTCAATGCCGCACCGCCCATGCTCAGAATGGGCTAATACTGACAAAATGTCAATAAGGTTCAGTATGCAGATGCCCTGGCAGCCACTTTTTTTTTTTTTTTTTTTTTTTTTTTGCTAAGCCACTTTTTCTTTTTTTTTTTTCTTTTTTTTTTTAGCATCATCCACACACTTAGCGAAAGTACAGGGTGAGAGTGCAGTAAATAAATTTAATTCATTAGAATTAAATAACAATGGGAGAAGAACTAGACATTCAAAATGCACGTAGCTTTTTTTTTTTTACACATATATGAATGAATACAGCCCGCCCCCTCAAGGGTGGATTGTACATGCTCAGCTCCCGAACAAACCACACATAAATCGCTTGAATCCCCGTTCTTTTATTTATTTATTTATTTTTTAAAAGCGAGATCAGGAAGAAACAAGCGATCTAAAATGCAGTCAGCTCATATGCGGACAGAATCAATCTCCTCAGAAAAAGATGAGCCGCAGCAGCGCGAGCTCTAACTCAGAGGGGGAAGAACCGCAGCATGGGCTTCCGAGCCCCGAGAGAGAGCGCTAGATCTAAGGAGAAAGGCAGAGAAATGGCGGACCCGTCTCTAACCCGTTCACAGATCTATGCTGCAATCCCCACGGCCGCAGTCGCCGCTCTGCCTCGGCCAAAAGTGGGACCCGTGCCGCGGGGAAGCTCATGAAGACTCCCTCCTCGAAGAGAGCCCTCCGAGAGCGAGCGTGCACAGCGAGAGCGCGGGCCGTCAACTCCCTCGAAAGCTGACGCAGCCCGCTTCACCGCGAGCTCTCATTCAAAGGGGGAAGTACCGCAGCGCGGGCTTCCGAACCCAGAATGAGAGCGCTAGATCTAGGGAGAAAGGCAGAGATAGGGCGGACCCGTCTCTAACCCGTCCGTAGATCTATGTGCGATCCCCACGGCCGCAGTCGCCGCTCTGCCTCGGCAAAAACGGGACCCGAGCCGCGGGGAAGTTCACGAGGGCTCCCTCCTCAAAGAGAGCCCAGCGGGAACGAAGCGTGCGCAGCGAGAGCGCGGGGCGTCAACTCTCTCGAAAGCTGATGCAGCCCGCTTCGCCGCAAGCTCTCATTCAAAGGGGGAAGTACCGCAGCGCGGGCTTCCGACTCAGAGAGAGAGCGCTAGATCTAGGGAGAAAGGCAGAGATAGAGCGCACCCGTCTCTAACCCGTCCGTAGATCTAAATGCGATCCCCACGATCACGGCCTCCGCCCTGCCTCGGCAGAAGCGGAAGCTGAGCTGCGGGGAACGCAAACTCGGGCAGTCAGCTCCCTCGAGAACTGACTCCCATGCTTCGCTTCCAAACAGACAACAAATAGGCTGTGTGTATCGCCACCCGAAATAGCACAAGCAGAGAGGAACACACAGTCGAAATGCCGCTGCTTATATTCATAAGAATGCTTTGTAGGACATAGTGACACTCTCAAATAAAAGCTGTGCGAACTAGCACAAAAAAACAGAGTGACACACACAAACACACACACAAAGCGCTTGCTGAAAGACAGAAGCTGCCGGCTGCATGCACTGCACGTGCTTTTAAGCTTCCTGGTCTTTACGTCACCCCGCCTGTGATGTCTCGCTTCTCCATTGGACTGTATGCACACGTGTTTCAGAGCGTGGTCACGCTGGAGGCGTTCCCCTAGCATTTCGACGCAGCTCGAGTTCCTGAAGGGGAACAGACAAGCTGACACCACACAGCACAAGACAAGATCTGACAAGAACAGGGAGAATATATACACCAAGTTAACAAGGGAACTTAGTGACACATTATGTTCACCTGTGTGTCATTAAGGAAACTGACTGGTGCACAATGAATATTATACTGAAAAGGAAAAAATGGAACATAAACAAAAACACAACTTAACAAAATATAATTAGACTTAAACATTTCTATATTAACTACTAGAAAATATTTAACACAGGCAGAGGTGGGTAGAGTACCCAAAATCTGTACTCAAGTAAAAGTAAAAGTACTTATGGAAATATTTACTCAAGTAAGAGTAAAAGTAACAATCCCAATAGTTACTTGAGTAAGAGTAAAAAAGTATCTGATGGAAAAACTACTCAAGTAGCTAGTTCCTAGTTACTTCTGATCTGATTGATATGAAGTGAAAACCTTGAATTTCAAACTATTTGGAAAGCTTCCACACACCTCTCCTTGAAAGTCTCTTTGTTTTGTTTATATAAAACATAGGCTGAAGTAAAGTAGCATATCTCAGTCCCGTGATGGGCACATTAACATCACATAAACTGTCATTTGCAATAAAATTTCAAACACTCCCAGACGTTTTTCTAACTGTTAACTCTGTCTTTATTTTCACATTCACAACACAAAATTTGTCAGCATCTGCATTTAAACAAGCTAACAGAGAACAAAAGAGAAAGTGTGTGTGCAGAGTATGTGTTTGTTATTATGTTTGTGTATGAACTTGTTTATGTGTGTTTGCGTTTCAGTATGTAAATGTTTATTTGGTCATTTGTTCTTTCTTGAACAATCAATCAGTTTTACAGAATTTTGCTGTTGAACTTCAGCAGTAATTGGCTCTCAAGATATTTGCAATGCAGTCTTGATCTTTTAGCTGTGAGCAGGAGTCCGGCATGACTAAAAAGTCTCTCACGGGCTGCAGATGCTGGGATGGCTGTGTTTACTTTTAGAGACAAATTCTTGACTTTTGGAAAGGAGTGTAACAGATCCATACCTCCAGCTGATGAACATGAAAGGTACCTCTCCAGCTCTCCTGTCTTTGACTGCCCTGTGTTCATGGATGCAAAAAAGTCCTCTTCATCTGAAGGGCTGCTGTAGCAGAGGGCATCATTTTCCACACTGTTCTCCAGTTGACCTTTTATGTAGTCTAGCCCTGTACCGAGACAGATTTAGACACTTTACCTTCATAATCCTACATTTTACAATATATGTCCTATATTTTATTCACACTACCAGTCCAGACCTTATAACTTTTTACACTGTAACTCACTATTAATTAAACAAAAATAGAGAGAAGATCTTATCTCAAGGTTAAATAAATAACATTTAATTTGACACATGAATTGACAGATACATTACCTGTTGTCAAGATGCTTTGGTTTGTTGTCCAGGCAGTTCTGAACTTTGGAAGCAGTATAGCTGCAGCAATAAGCTCTGGTTCCTTCATGACCTCTCCGAAACGTTTGAGAATACCTCCATGTAAGGCCTTAAGGAGAGGTTGGCACACTTTACATGATGACTCCAGCTTCTTCAGCTTGTCCTGCAGCTGATAAAGTGTTGGCAGCAGAAAACCCATATGAACTGATGATTCCCCTTGGAGTAAGTTGAGAGCCATTGCAACTGGCTTCATTACAGTAGCGTACTCCGCCAGAAATCCCAACTCAGCTGTATTCAGCCTGTACCATAAAACACAAGTGGTTAATAATAACAATAAATGTAGAGAAGCTGGGTGAAAATAAACACTCCCACCAAACCAACAAATGGTTGACCTGCTGGTTTTGTTCCAAAGTGCACTGCATTTAGCAAAAGCTGACCGTGATAGTCTCTTATACGTATCACTTCCAGCTTCTGCTGCTGAAGCATCAACAGTAGCAACAAGATTAAGTAAATGGCAGGCACATTTTTGATGTCTGGGAAGTTGGTATTCCAGGCCACAGTCCTCATCTAAAATACCAAAAAGGTCTTGGTACTCCACCTCCGATTCACTTTCGTCAGATTCATCCTCAAGTATGTAGTCTCCCTCCTCCTGTGCATCCTGAGCATCATCTTCTTTCTCCTCCCCATATATTCGAAAGGCCTTCAAGAAGTTTGAGCCACTATCTGTAGTTGTCCTAGTAATCTTTCCTCTGATTTTGTACTCTTCGTGTATTTCCTCTAAAGCAGCAGCAATTACATCGAATGTGTGTGATCCTGTCATCCGTCTGCAAGCCAAGGCTGCTGAACATCTCTCTAAAGATGTACTGTCTATCCAGTGGTAGGTGACCCCCAAGTAACTGTGCTGCCTGGCTGACCAGCAGTCTGCAGTTGTAGCAACGTAATCAGCATGGTTTAGTTTTTGGATAAGTGCACTCTTCATGTTTTCAAATGTATCCTGCACTTTGAGACGCAGTGTTTTTCTTGTCATGACTGTACACTGAGGTTGCAAGGTTTCTATAATTTTCCTAAATGATGGTAGTTCTACAATAGAAAATGGCTGGCTTCCTTCACAGACAAAACTGATCAGCAGCTTGTTAATCACTGCCTGTGTTACCTTCGTTGCAGGGCTGGAAACGGCACTAATGATCTTTGGATTCTTTTTTGAATTAGGTTCATCAACAGAGTCTGATGCTCGTTTTCTTGACTTGATTAGTTCTTCATAAACTTTTAGCTTGTTTGGGTGAATCCTCTGATGAAATAATCATATATATATATATATATGCAGATTAGGTTACATTTGGTTTTATTATACATTAAAACTTGAATCATCAGTAAATTGGTAATAATGTATCTACGGGCACTTTGGACAAATAGCAGTAAGTAAAAATAATATATGACTATAAGTATAAGTAAATTTTAATATATATATATATATGAATTATTATGTATATGTTTTGTGATTAATGTTGTGAATGAATAATATGCTGGGCTAAGCAACTCTTCCTTTTAAAAGCAGTCTCCTTTAAAAACATTTATTTACTTTATTCTTACATTTTAAGTACATGCATTCATTAGGAATGAATTAAAATGCAATGACGTTTTCATTTTGTACATGTTCTGCACTTAACGTTAGGTGAAGTGTCACAAATAAAACCTTTAGAGAAGTGTACGAATTTGTGTATAACGTCACAGTATGCACTTCAATTTATTTAGATTTTTGGAAAATGGATATGAAAACATGCAGACGTTTAGAATGAACGTTTTTTTACGAACTTTTATTTGTAAGGTTCACAAGATATTTGTCATTGCTTGCACAAGCGTGCATATGAGGAAAAACATTCGGACAGTGTGTGAAATATGGTACTATAAGGTCAAAGTGCCCATAGTTACCAAATTACCATTAATAGGGTTCAAATAGGCATCATATTGACACTTACCGCTACATGTTTTTTCATGTTGGAGCTGGAATTTTTGTATGCAGCGATGTCACTTTTTTTGGTGCACACAGCTTGAAGTGAAAACAAAGACTCGATTTGAGGCCACGGGTGATCTTCCCCCGATAGCGCACACACGTCATCCTCTGCTTCAGCCATCATCTTTCTAAACGCGCGCTGAACTTAAGCGGGAGATGCGTAGCAGACTCTCGCGAAGCAGCCTCTCCAACGTCTCGCGAGACTTCAGATCAAGTCACGTAAACGAATTATTATTTTATATATCTAATATTTATTACAGTTTTGTCAGTAACGGAGGAACGCCATCAAATGTAAAAAGTAAAGTTTTTTCACTAAAAATGTACTTGAGTAAAAGTAAAAGTACCTATCTTTAAATATACTCTAAAAGTACTAGTTACCCCAAAAATTTACTCAAGTAAATGTAACGAAGTAAATGTAATTCGTTACTACCCACACAGGGCAACTATTGAAGCTGGAAAGGCTAAACAGGCTAGGAAAAAGCCGTGACTCACCTTGCAAGAGAGAGGCAACGAAAAGCTTCCCTCGTTTTTTGTTTTTTTTTTAAAGTCAAATAGTATCGAAAGAGATGAGTTTTCAGCAGTGGCTTGAAAGTTGACAGGGAGTCTGCATTCCGGATAGGGGTGGGAAGATCATTCCAGCAGCCACGAATGGTGAAAGAGAACGTCCTGGAATGTGATTTCGTGCCTCTTTGTGATGGTACAAAGAGGCGTCGCTCACTAGTGGATCTCAGACATCTGGAGGGACTGTAGATTCGTGGCAGTGAGTGGAGTTAGGCGGGCGCTGGGCCTGCGGCTGTTCCGTATGCAAGCATTGGTGTCTTGAATTTGATGCGAGCCGCAACCGGCAGCCAGTGCAGAGCGATAAAGAGAGGTGTGACATGGGCCCTTTTGGGCTTATCGAAGACCAGTCATGCTGCTGCATTCTGAATCGTTTGTAGAGGTTTGATTGTGCGTGAAGGAAGACCGGCTGAACGAGCATTGCAGTAGTCCAGCCTAGAGATGACCAGGGCCTGGACAAGAAGTTGTGCAGCATGCTCCGTTAGAAAGGGCCTGATCTGTCTGATGTTGGGCAATGCAATCCTGCAATATGGAGCAGTTTTAGTCATACGGTCTTTGAAAGTCAGCTGATCATCAAAGATAACACCAAGATTTCTGGCTGAACTTGACGGGGTAATTGTTGATGTACCTAAAGTACTGTTGTTGATTGACCTAACGTACACCCCCCGTTGACTTCTTTTCCAGCAAGCCAGCTCATGAAGGCGTAAAGGCTGAGTGGCCTAAGAAAGCTGTGCTTCGCGTCCTAAGAGAAGCGAACGCGTGAGTGGACACCTGGCACGGGCGCAAAGTGTTCGGCAACGAAAAGTCTCCTGCATCCCTGGGTGGGCTCGAACCACCAACCTTTCGGTTAACAGAGGAACACGCTAACCGATTGCACCACAGAGATGGTAGGAAGAAAGAGAGTCAAGAGAGACACCCAACGTGGGGCTCGAACCCACGACCCTGAGATTAAGAGTCTCGGGTCACAGCGACCCGAGTTCGAGCCCCGCTCCGACCAGTGATGGAATTCGTGGAATGTGTCCGTTTGACGCTGCTGGTGCACGCGTGTGTCATCATCGTTGTCCCCCGCACTTTAATAAAACGTAAATTCGCCCCCCGCACTTTAATTTGGGCACTCTCCAACTCAAACACTCTCACGTTATGTATGATTCATTCATACCGGACGCCGGAGGGCGCTCTCTCGCAGAAAGCCCAAAACGGACTCGTCGAAGGATTCACTTGTGACCCTTCAGGAAATCCCTTATATGGACAACGGCATCCAGCTGTCACTGGATAAAAAAAAGGATCAATTTTAACAAAATATAAGAATAATGCGCCTTTTTACAGTATAGAATCTATAAATCATATTTTCTACCTTATTCTGACTGTCTCTGTTTTTATTGTGTGTTTTACACTTATGTAATACTGGAAGACTTTTTAAAAAAATGTGTTTACAGCTACAAACATTGTGAGAATACAAATAGGCACAAAAACAATGTGAGGGCAAAGATAAACAACCTTATATTTGTACAGAGTTTTAAAGTCAATAAAAAAATTTAGAACAGCAGTGCAATTTTTACACATCATCTTATAATAGCAGTGCTAAGTTACAGCTTTTACTACATTATAAAAACTATAAAATATATTTACTGCCTTATTCCGATTGTCCCTGTTTTTATTTTGTGATTTACAGTTATGCAGTACTGGAAGACTTAAAAAAAAGTGTTTACATGTACAAATATTGTGAGAATACAAATAAGCACAATAACAATCATGTCAGGGCAAAGATTAACAACCCTTTTATGTGGATAGTTTCATAAGGTCAACAGAAGCATCTGCCACAGCAATGTAATCTATAAAAAAACTATATATTATATTCTATATATTCTATATATCTATTATAAAACTATAAATAAATAAAAAATAATAAAATATATATAAAATATATATAAATAAAATTAATAAATAAATCAATAACAAACCAAAATAAATATTGACAGTGCAATTCTGTCACTGAATCTACTATTCATAACAATAACAACAACAATACTAATAAAAATAAAATAATAATAATAAAATAAATGAATAAAAACATATAAATAAAAAATATATATATATATAAATAAAATTAATAAATAAATAGCAACCCAAAATTACCATTTAAAACCACAGTGCAATTCTGTCATGGCATCTACTATTAATAACAAGAACAATAGTAATAAAAATAAAATAATAATAAAATTAAAAAAAAAAAAAAATCTTCAGTGGTAGTACAAGGGAGGAAATACAGAAGGAGGATAATAATAATAATAATAATAATAATATGCATACATATAGTACAGTACAATATATAATATAATATAATATAATATATAAATAAATACAAATCTATAAATAAAATGTATAAATAAATCAATAACAAACCAAAATAAACATTACCACAGTGCAATTCTGTCATGGAATCTACTATTAATAACAAGAACAATAGTAATAAAAACAAAATAATAATAAAATATAAAATACTAATTTCTTGTAATGTAAGGGAGAAAATACAGAAGGAGGATAATAATAATAATATGCATACATATAGTATAGTACAATATATAATATAATATAACAATATAATATAATATATAAATAAAATATATGAATAAAATTAATAAATATGTAATATAATATAATATATTAATAAAAATATATGAATACAATTAATAAATATATAATATAATATAATATAATATAATATAATATAATATAATATAATATATTATTTAGTGCAATGCAATTGATTTAGTCTTCTGTGTTAAAAGTCTTCATCCTTTCAATTATTCCCACTAAGTGGTCTCTTTTTTCCATATCCTTGTGTTTGCAGTGCTGCCCTCCACTCTGTGAATGGTTCAGTGGTGGTCTCCTCACAGTACCAATTGCCAAAATACTGGAGATGAGATGGTGGTTTCCTCTCCTTGTTACACTTCTTGCACAGGATTACTTCAGTCTTCCGCACATATTTCCTTGACTTCAGGCCCATCTGCTCCCTTTCCTGCTTCTTCTTCCTGTAGTACTCTGTTGTGTACGGTACAGAAGGCTGGCGGTGAAGGCTGGTGTTGGCGGTGCTACTGGCAGTGTCACAGTTTGTCCCTGTGGTGCTACAATAAACATTATAGGCTGAAATGCAGCAGAAGCAGGAAGGATAGCTGGCGAAGGTCTAGATGACTGCCCTGGTTCAGGAAGCGAGGTCGGTGCAGGTGGTGGTGGCAGTATTATTTTAGGTATTTGTGGCCCAGATCTTGTTTTGGCCATCCCGGCTGTGTTTGGAGGCAAGTTGAAAACGAAAGGCCTGTCATTACTCCCATGCTGCAGACTGTCCTTTCTGTAGTGCTGGTGGAAGTCTATCTGGTGCTGTCATTGGTGCATCTGGTGTATGGATTCCTTGCGTCAAAATTTCCCTCTCATTAGATTTTGTACATCTGCTGTACCTAGTAATGACAAATGTTTTCATAAATAGCTTTGATAAGAAGTTTAACACAAACCCATATGAATGATTTTTAAGTGCAGAAATTACCCACCATTGTGTAAGTGTAGCTGCATTGACCTCGGGTAATTGGAGGGTAGTCTGCTGCATCACTTCAGCATTACTCAGGATGCACTCATATATGCTTATAAGCACGTACAATGAAGTTAAATTGTGAGATTTTAACCCCTCCTTGACGTAAAGGGTTAGGATAGAGAGCGCAGAGTTTTACAAAAACTGCCTCAACAATTCTGTTGCAATCAGGCCACTGTGCAGGACTGTTTGCTCCAACAAAACATCTGAAAAAGTTGAGAGAATGAAAACAGATTGCAGACTCATGAACAACTATGACAAAACATAAAAACAGACATGGATCATCTAAGAAACAACACACAGTTACTCTACCCCAAAATGAAAATTTTGTCATTAATCACTTACCCCCATGTTGTTCCAAACCCATAAAAGCTTAATTCGTCCTTGGAATACAAATTACACAATCTTAATTTGTGTTCCGAAGATGAACAAAGCTTTTACAGGTTTGGAACGACATGGGGGTAAGTGATTAATGACAAAATTTACATTTTGGGGTGGAGTAACCCTTTAAGATTTAAAGGTATGTCAAATTTTGAATGGGGTCATTTTTATAAATTCAGTTATTATTTTGTCTTGTGGATTATATACAAACATAAGTTATGTGAAATAACTTATTCAGGGTAGTACTACATAAAAAAATAACATGCATTTTTCATGATTCCTCTTATTTTGTTAAAAAATTTTGTACATTTTGCAAGGGGTATGTAAATTTATGAGCACAATTGTAATAATACTATTCAGGAAACAGTCAGACATGGAGAAACATGGGGAAAAAGATCTTACCTTCTGGTACTCTCTACTCCTGGTGCCACAATCCTAAATACAATCCTAAATACAATACAATAAAATAAAATGTAAGATCATGTGAATCATGCGACACAGAAGACTGTAGTAACAGTAGCTGCTGAAAATTCAATTTTGTCAACCCAGGAATTAATTACTTTAAATTCTTAAATCTTATCTTAAAAATATGTTCAGTATGTTACCATTTCTAAATAAGTTCAGCCTTACTAAGCATAAGAAGAGTTTTTTTTTCTTCAAAAAATTGTTTGACCACCAGACACAAACAATGTATATACATGGAATTAATAAATAAATAAAGTAAATAGAAATTATAAAAAAAATAAAACAGACAATTCTGTTTCTGTTTAAACAACCCGATACCTACATAAAATGTATGAAAAAACCTGGATTCTTACATCAGGAAAAGCAGATTGCTTTGCAGACGAAGACACCTCACTAGACATGTTTCTGTCTGTCCTTTGTATAGCCGCTGCAGACTGTGCAGTGGGCGGAGTTTGCGAGGGACCAAAAGGTGAGGTGACTGCACAAGGTGCAGAGGGCAACACACAGGGAACCACTGATGGCGCAGAGGGCAACACGTGTGGATTCTCTGAGGGCATCGTAGATGGTGCAGAGGGCAACACATGGGGAACCACTGATGGCGCAGAGGGCAACACATTTGGATTCTCTGAGGGCATCGTAGATGGTGCAGAGGGCAACACACGGGGAACCACTGATGGCACAGAGGGCAACACATATGGATTCTCTGAGGGCACCGCACAGGATGTAGAGGGCAACACACGGGGAGGCTCTTCTGCATCAAATGTAGAGAGAGTTAAGTCATCAATGTCCACAGGTTCCACACAGCTCTCATCTTCTGCAACACACACATCAGCAGTCTCAAGTTCCTGAATTGCAGACTTGTAGACCTTTGCAACCTCACCAGTCTGCTGGTACAGATAATCTACTCCAATCAGTTCACCTAACACACAACAAAAGGAAAAAATTATTTGTCAGAGGTAAACCACAAGTTTACAGTTAACAATTTTTCACATTTCATAATACAGTATAATAAAGACTACTGTTCAGTTAACTTTGACAGACAACTGCAATGAATGTACCAGTATATTGATGTGGAGTAGTAAATGGCACCAGCTTCTGTCCAAGAACATCTTCTCCCAGCACATTAGTAGCATGACGAAGGAGGCCACTGTATAAATGGTACCCCTGCTTGCCCCGAGAGGTTGCAGCATCTGCTCTGTCTTCATTCCACCTGGCCAATCCTTCCAACAGGTAGGCCTGGAAAAATGTATCACTGGCCAGCGTCCCTAATATTTAAATAACAGAACACTTACATTACAAATATAATACATTTAATTAAAAAAAAAATACAGGACAGTTACTTTACCTGGAATGAACCTGTTCAGATGTAGGTGGAACGATTCTAAACAAGTTGAACCTCTTGCACACCTATATGTTAGAGTGTGCCCTCCCTTTGTCAGGGTTCCTGTCTGCACGTAGAGCTGGACACCAGAGGGATCCTGAATGCAGGCTACATGCTTCCTCTGAGACTTCCATATTTCAGCCATTCGAGCAGAATTGATGAGAGGCACACCTAAAGTGTCACGTCCCCTCTCCCCTTCAAAGGACTTGATCAGCTGGGAGATGAGATCTACAGTCTCCCTTGTGCCACGTGTTGTTCTTTTACAGTGTAGGGCCAGTTCAGTCTTACTAAGGCGACGCAAAACATCAGCATCTGAAGGGTGCATCAGCTGAGCCTCCAACTTTGCACGCTTTGCTCTTATAAGCCTGTCCATGTCCTCTTGATCCCAGGAAAAAATACAGCGGCTGAGGTGGGCCATGAACATTGAATAGAGCTGATGAGAATCAATTGTGCATCTTACAGAAATCCTTCGCATGAAATGCCAGATGTCCAGTCTGATTTCCATGTCCTTCCATTGCTCAAATATTTTTTTGAGGTAAGTACCCCCACAGCAGTCTCTGTCGACATACAGCAGCTCAGGTGGAGACACTGCAGCATCCTTGTATCTTTTAATGATGCCAGCAACCATGGGAGCCAATCCAAAGCCTTCACTTGCTGTAAGAACCGTCATGATGACCTGACCATGTTCGTTTCCAACATTTGTGACCCAGGTGGCTGTTCCAGCACTGTGACCAGCTAGCTTGCGTGCAACTTTCTTGGTGGAGTCCATTTTCAACACTCGTCCAAACTGTGATGTTATGCTAGCTTTAATCTCGTCCAACCTTTGAAGAACATCCTGAGCATACACCTGCATCAGCCACCGGTGCTTGGGTACAGGGAGCATTGCAGGCGGTTTTTCAAAAGACATGGGCATCACAAGACCTGCAGTGACTGCTTTGCGAAAGCTCTGGCAATCTGTCAGATACTGCATGACCTTCTGCATCCAGATCTCAGAATGCTGTTCTTCTAGCTGCTTCTGGACTTGACTGCTGCTGTTTCCCAGGCCTCTCTGACGTAGAAGACGGACCACTGTCATGTCACATGCCAGTTTTGAGGTAAGAATGCAGGGAAATTGAAGCCTATGACTAATATCAAGCTGTGATACGATGTCAAACCTCCAGCTGATGACCTTCCTTTTGCATTTCCTACATGACAGATGTTTTAACATCAACTACCTGTCTGATTTTCTGATGCAGTCCTGCCGACGTGAGTTCCTCCTTCACGCAGTCTGAATGTGGACAGGTTAACTTGACTCTCCATAGTTTTCTTGGCATCCAGAGAAAGAAGGGGTGGCCAAAGTAGCGCTCTGTCCCTGGTACTCCTGAAACTGCAAAAAGGGGCTGTGGAAGGTACCACCACATCCTGTCCACTCTGGTGAAGTCCATTTCTGGTTGGTTGTGGGACGAATACTTAAACAAAGCCTTCGATATCCAGAGCTGATCCACAAGATCTGCAGTGCCTTAGCAGATCTTCCAATCAAAGCTGAAGAATACAGATACAGCAGATTACACAAACTACACAAATCTTGCTGCCTTTTACTCAGTACTAATATTCACTGTAAGTGCTGTGTCAGATATATAAAAAAAAAACCATTTAAATGAACAGAAAACAGTTCTTTTAAGTTGTGAAAGTACTTCACAATGTTACTGATTTACTATATTTTAAATAAAATAAACACAGTCTTACTGCCAACAACAAACACAAACAAATTTTACATTACTTTTAATTTTACTTTACTGTACTAATAACTGTCTAAAAGCACTGTCAGACCATAAAAAATGCATTAATATTTATAAAGACTGATTACCTGGTTTGGCTACTGGTGGCATTACCATTTTTTTGACCGCTTTGTCAATGCTCTGTGGATGGCGTGTTTTGCCAATCAGAAGGGAGCGAACAGAGGAGGCTGAAGGGAAGGACTGTGGCACACTGGGAGACTTCTGCTGGGAGCTTGGGCAACCCATGTTTTCAGTTTTTATACGAATGGCCTCACGACCCTCTGGGAAAAGTCCAATGTACTCTGCAAAGGCTGCTTTATTAGCGTAGTGATTTTTGGAATCTTTAACATCAGACGATTCCCTCCTCATACTTGCCACCAAATATCCAGCATATCCGAGGGCATTTTCAGCAACCCATTTAAATGTCTGGCCTTTGAACACACCAAACTGCATTTCATGTTGCCCCAGAACATATTTTTTGTTGCTCGGGTCTTCACCCTGGCGCAATACAGCTCGTCTAGCAGCCTCCAACACCTTATCTGGGGAAAGAGGCCGAGACCAAGGTTTTTTCTTATTTTCCTCCTTCTTCTTAAGAGCGACCAAGGAGTCGCACATGTTCAGACCTCCTTCCGGCTTCGTCCTAAATTTAGGCTCCAGTCTATAAAATAAATAAATATATATATATATATATATATATTTATATATAAAATTATATTAAAAAATATAGAATATTTAAATATAAATGTATATAATTATATATATATATAATTTTTTTTTTTTTTTTTTTTTTGAATAAAGGTGTGTTGATAATGGGTAGGGTGTAATTTAGTTGCTCACTATATATAGTGAGGTTAGTGATATATATATATTACGATGTAACGATTAACGCAAACACTGTAACACACGAATAACAGTAATTTGTTTTAAATAATTAATATTAGCAAGCACATAACACATAGAACCACAAACATACAACAAACATGATCAATCGATCGCCAAGAAATAATGAACAACCTTTTCATAATGAAATATGACATAAATGCATATATACGTACCTCAGCTTCGACGGCGTTGACAAATATACCAAACAATAGGTCAGAAACTGTACATTTGCAGAAAAAAATTGACGAAAAAACTTTGCGGTGACAGGTAACGTTAACGAGCTTACTGTAATAACTTACGTTAAAACCCAAAGACCCACCGAAGACCCGATTGGTCAATATCGCTGCCTGAGCCTTTATCTGATTGGTCAACAAAGCAGCGCGGGCCTTAGTAACTGTCTTTCATTTGATTGGCCAATAATGTTTACCAGGCGTTCCTGTCATTGGTCGATTTCTGGTAGAATTCCCGAAGCGCTACAAACAGTGATTGGCTAATTTGTGGATGTCACTACCAAAAATAAGCTCGTCTGACAGGTTGCTGTGAGAGCTAGCCGGGCGGCGGCAGGTTTTGTCACTCGTCGAATTGTGCCAGGTCTGAGTGGCAAAACAGGCCTCCACCAGCTGGAATAATAAAATACTATATTTATATTGTGATATTCTGTAATGATTCCACTGGAGGTGAGTGTAGTGATTTATTGCAGTATTTATTGAACAGAAATGAAAGCAAGATCAAAACAAATCCATGATACAAAGAAAGACTTGAAAACCAACAGCAGAACAGGAACAAAGCTAAACAATGGCAACATGAGGGCTACATATATTAAACAAAAGAGGTCACATGACAATCCACCCAATAAGAAACAATACACATGACTAAAACAACCAATAGCAGTATCTATGATCTAAACAAAATTAAAGACATAAAAACATTGGGCCTCATTCATGAAACATGAGCAGAATGATTTTTTGTGTAAATTGTACGTAAAGCTGTTCTGACATAAACTTTTGAATTCATGAAAATGTTTGTATTTTCAAAATGTTAGTTGGAACGAAAGAAATGAGTTCAGATGCAAAACCCTCTAAACGCCCTGGAGCAGAGTGGGAGGTGAAAACATGCCGGGAGGTTGCCGTTTCAATGCTCGTTGGCTGGAGGACGAAAAATACAAATTATGGCTAAAACGTGGACCAAATCCTCGATTAGCCACTTGCAAAATATGCAAAAAGGACGTGCAGCTCTTCACCATGGGAGAGGCCGCGCTTTCAAGCCATATGAAAGGTAAGTTTTAAGTTAAGGAATTTTTGATTAGGCCAATTAGCTAATTGATTTTCACGGTCACGGTACATTAAGTTTACATTTCAGTTTGTGTGCTTACTGATTGAATTCTGCAGTCGCGTGAATTCTTTTATCAAACAACAAAGTGCTAATACGATGTAAACGATATTTATTTTTCCATTTCTACCGCCAGATTCAGTGTTTAACGGCAGTTTCGCAAGTGCATAGTGAGCTCGCGCTAGACTTTTTTTTTTTTTTTTTTTTTTTTTACTATACGTTTCAGTAATGGGGAACGTCTATTGTTCACATATATGATTTAATCCCAATTTGAATAACCGTTTTGGTTTTGATGTTACTTAAAAATAACCAATGTAATGAATGTCAAAATATGATGTGTCGTTTAAACGGCATTAACCAGCTAAATTCTTATTAAATAACATTAACAAAGATTAAGACATACTGTAACAAATGCATTGCTCATGGTTGGTTCAAATGAAACCTTATTGTAGTGTTACTATAATCTTTACTATATCAAGAGCAATAATCAACAAAACATATTTTCTCATAATACTGCAGCCCTGCTCTCTAATTAATTATCTCATTCTTTTTCTTTTTTTTCACTTATATACATTATTATACAACTTATTTATATTATGTATCATTATATTAAGTCTTCTTATTTTTTTATTTAGGGAAAAAGCATCAAGATCTGATGAGAAGACTCCTATATCCAGGTCCTGGATTGGGGGATTTTTTTCAGCAGACAAGCAATGTGTCAAGCAGCACAGCTACATCTACACCATTAAGCAGCAGTGCAGAGGAAGCTGCCAGTGGAGTAGCAAAGGAAATTGCGCCTCTACCATCCCCAGATTCATCTAATCCACAGCAGTCAACCAGCAACTCCCAAGGCACCATAAAAACATTTGTTAGCTCTAATCCAACACTTAAAGCAGAAATATGTTGGGCAACAAAAGTTGTAACAAGCCACTATTCTTACAAATCATGTGAGCATGTAGGGGATCTTTTCCAAACCATGTTTCCCGACAGTAACATAGCAAAGCAGTTTAAATGTGGGGAGAATAAAGTGGCATACCTCACTGTGTTTGGGATAGCTCCTCATTCCTCTTCTCTGATGAAGACCAAAGCCATAAAAGAATCTGGTTATGTTCTTCTATTTGATAAAAGTTTAAATCGGGAAATGAAGAAAAGCCAGCTAGATGTTCACTTGAGATTCTGGAATGATAATCAAGTAACCTCAAGGTATCTGACATCTTTTTTCATGGGTCATCACACTGCAGAACAAATATATGAGAAGCTTGAGACTGTGTGTTCAGATATAGGCTTCCACAACCTGATTCAGCTGTCGATGGATGGCCCAAACGTGAACTGGAAGCTCTTCTCCATGGCCCAGCAAAACATAGAACAACAAACAGGCAAGAAAATGCTTAATGTTGGAAGCTGTGGTTTGCATATACTAAACAATTCCTTCAGAGCCGGGTGTGCATCCACATACTGGGACCTGGGAAATGCTCTTTCAAACCTTAAATGGCTATTCAAGGATGTACCAGCACGTAGAGAGGACTATACAGCAGTCACTGGTTCCACATCCTTCCCTCTTGACTTCTGTAGTCATCGATGGCTGGAAAACGTAGAGGTGGCTGAGCGTGCCCTACAGATTTTGCCTTCTCTGAAAATATACATCAAAGCTGCAAAAGCAAAAACTATAACAGAACCATCTTCTAAATCTTTCAAGACTGCTCAGATGATTGTTCAAGATGACCTCTTCCAGGCAAAGCTCAACTTCTTTCTAATGGTGGCTCTGGAAATCACACCATTTTTGAAGTTATACCAGACAGACAAACCCATGCTGCCATTTATGAGTGGGGATCTCACCAACATGCTTAGGAGTCTCTTGGAGAAGTTTATCAAGCCCAGTGTCATGAAGAATGCAACAACTACATTAAAGCTTATACAAGTTGACTATGCTGATCCAGTCAACCACATGGATGTTACCAAACTGAGAGTGGGATTTGTCACAGAGCGAGCCCTGGAGGAGCACAAGAAGAAGAACTCGGATGCCGAGAGGCTGAGGCTGGAGTTTAGGCAGAACTGCAAACTATTTTTGCTGAAGATGGTCTCCATGCTTTTTGAAAAGGCTCCACTCAAATATCCTCTTGTGAGAAGCCTTTCTGTTCTCGATCCAAGGGTGTTCCTCAAGAGCAAAGAGGTGAGCGCCCGAAAACTCACCACTGTTCTGCGGCTCTTTGTGGAAACTGGGCGCATTGAAGAGAAATGCTGTGATGAGATTCTGAGGGAGTTTGGTCACTTCTATGACCACAGCCTGATGACAGCATCAGATTCTTTTAGAAACTTCAACCCAGAAAGTGGAAGTTTGGATGCATTCTACCATGAACATTTATCCAACAATGCAGAGTGTCGCCATCTATAGGAGGTAGTGAAACTTCTCCTGATCCTTTCACATGGCCAAGCCTCTGTTGAAAGAGGGTTTTCTGTCAACAAGGAGGTGATGGTGGAGAACCTCAAGGAGCATTCATTAATCTCCCAGCGGGTTATTCATGACCATGTGCGGAGTGTTGGAGGGCTTCTTAACATAGCCTACACAAAGGAGCTACTCCTCTCTGCCGCTGCTGCCAGACAGAAATACCACATGTATCTTGATGACCAAAGACGTCTAAAGCAAGATGAACAGAAGGCACAGAAGAGGAAAGGACTAATGGAAGAGATAACAGAAATAAATTCCAAAAAGAAGACACTAGAGGAGGATATGAGGGTCCTCCTGAAGTCCGCTGATGACAATGCAGAAAAAGCTGAATCACAAGGAAAACTGAGCTTCATCTCAAAGTCTAATGGCCTTCGAAGAGCAGCAAAGGAAAAGAAAAGAAGTCTGGAGACTTTGGAGAAACAGCTAGCTGAAAAACTAAAGGAACTGAAGGACACTCCTTAACAGGCCCTACCCTGTTTGGCCTACTCCTGGATAAGCTAGTTATTATTTTTGCACTATATTTTGTTCAGTGCAGTTTCATTTTTGCACTATTTTCATTGCAGTTTTTTGCACTTGTGTTGTTAATTGCAGATTTTTTCCTAAACTCAACAGTCTAAAGGGCACTTCCTTGCCAATTTAAGTTATTGATCGTGTAATTCACGGCATGCCATGTGAGGGCTGCTCAAGATAAGCAGAAGGCAGAAAAGAATGTTCCTATTTTACACAATTAAAGTGTTTATTGAAATTGTATTTATCTGTCTGGTGATTATTTGTCATTTATATATAGGTTATATAGAATGCCAAGACTACTTACAGAGAGGTGATACATTTTGAACCATTAAACATGTTTTCCTTTAACCTCTTAACTGTCACCATTTGACGGGTGGGACATTTGCCATACAGTTACAACAGTACCTTAGTCCCAACCTAAGGTAATATTGACAATAATAAAAAGTAATATTGATAAAAGCTCACAAACTATGGTTTCCATATTTGGTGACTGATTTTCAAAACAGTTGACATAGGAACAGTTGTTCATTAATTTGCAGCAAGAATATTCTCGGACTCATAAGGATTTAATTTATTACATGAATTTTGAATAGTAATGCACATGAAGTATCATGAACGACTGGTCATGAAAGTTTGGTACTACACCCAAACAAAATCTGACTGTAAGCTCATTTTTTGAGATATCAACTTTAGGTAGAAAGAGACCAAACCTAAAAAGATACTTCATCCAATAACTGAGCTTTTTTTTTTTTTTTTTTTTTTTTTAAACCATTTTTGGGTGAACTATCCCAATAAATCTGTGCTCCAAAGTATTCAACAATTTAAGTTGAAATGTCATATTGTGTTTTTTTTTTTTTTTTAATAGCACAATGGATTTAAATGTGAAAAAGTACATATAGCATATATAAACGTAATTTACCGTGGTTGTTAGGTGCTGGAAAAGCATAAAAATGCACCTTGAAAGTGCTTGAAAAGTGCTGGAATTTGAAGTTGGAAAAGGTGTAAGAACCCTGTATTCAGTCGAATTCTTAAAAATGAGATGCTAGTAATACATTGCCAAATCATAGCAAAAAAAGCTTCTCAGCTGGAAAAATGCTGTGCCACCAAAGCGTTTTCAAGTGCCACCGGCTGGCCATTTTCAGAAGAGCGCCTGACATTTTTTGCATCTGGCTAAAAACTATTTGGTCGACACACGGTAATTGAATATTATTGTTCAGCATATGGCCTATTAGTCTTTTTTGCATTTATGCAATATACTGGAGCCAAACCTGAGAAAGTAGACCAGATATTCCACTGCGTTCCTGGACGCGCATTTTGCATAGCTGTAATTCATAGGAGGGAATTATGCTAATTGTGAATGAGCGTGCACGAGCACCCTATTTACGAATGATTGGAATTTATTAACATACACGTGTTTACAATTAAACTGGACGTTTACTAAGGGAAGGTCTGTTTTACACACAAATTACTCAGAATTTACTCATGTATTTATGCAAGTTTCATGAATGAGGCCCAATGAACAAGAAAAAAAAAACTAGACATGACATATTTTAGTATTTTAGTGTTTTGGTTTTTTTTTAATATTATTACAGTTTAAAGGTGCAATAGGTGATTGTCTTTAGAAACATTGTTATGTGTCCCTCCACATCCCAATAGCAATCATTAAGTTAAGTGGTCTAATTGTATTTCTGTTAATATATATTTTGTAGAAGGCATAGAACCAAATAATGTTTGATAACAAATAATGTTGACTTTCCTACCTGCCTGTCAAATATGTATTTGCATACCTCTGCACACCCTGTTTGTGCAGACAGTATACATCATCAGCGCGTTCACATACACTGTGTGAGAATAGCAGCCAAACATCAACAACCTGATCTTCCGTCCTGGTATTGTAATACTTTTACTAACTGTAATATAAAGTGCTCACAGGGTTAATGTCATGTGATGATGTAACGCTGCTAGACGGTAGTTTTGTGGCTGACTGAAAACTGCACGCGTGCATAGTGTGTCTGTGCATTCTGGAAAGGTGAAGAGATGACTGGCTCTACTGACATCTGTCTCTCTTTATTTTATTTATTTCCTTTCTGTTTGTGACCTGAGTTTAATGCATGCTTGTGTACATTTTTCCTAGCACAATCCCCCTGTATGTGGACAAGTGTGTCGACGTGTGAGGCCTTTTATTGAACTCAGGCAAAATACGCCATCTTCTTGTCTCCTGTGTATTATTAGCACCACACAGTATTCCGGGCTGCTGAACATTTCATCTCGGTGTTACTATGTATTGTAGTAATGCCGTCTCTGCTCGTTTAGTCTGTGTGCATTCATGTGTTCAGGGGGCGTGGCTTTGGACAGCGATTTGCCGGGAGGGTGGGCTGTTCGCTTTCACTGCTATCAGGCTAACGTTAGCATTTTCCAAGTTTTCCTATCGCACCTTTAAGTTTTAGAAAGACACTTTTGAAAAATCTTTTGTAAGAATATTGTGTTCTCTATTCTGAAAAACAAACAATCAAAAAAAAAAAAACAAATGTATCCAGAATTGTGCAGCTCTCTGATGAGGCTGTGTATATGTGTTTAGTTTTATATGTATTTTGATATTTTAAATATCAGGTTTAATACATCGTTCATAGCTACCACCTAAATAGATTGATATTTATAGCTGAAAGCTGTAAGGCTAACAGTATCTGAGAAGGGAGGCAATCCAGTATTGGACTTGGACCTCAAGTGTAGCTTTTATTATAATAAACACTGCATTGTGACTTGATGAAGACCTTAACAGTGATGTACGTTGATGATGAGGTCATTCTCACCCAACTGGAGACCAAGCACTTCAAATGAACAAGCTGAATGTATCATTTTACACAACAAGCATGGTACAAGTAACCCTCCACAACACGTTTAGCTAAGGCTAATCAGTATGATCAACTTTATAGAACATAATTCATCAGTTGAGTCCAAAGGGAGTAGGGATGTAACGCTATTGAAAATGTTCAAAAAGTACTGACACATAAACACTTTTAGAGCACCAATACTACACAAAGTGACTGGTG